>NC_089819.1:28487150-28517150 GCF_029633855.1 Hoplias malabaricus
ACCGCGCCCGGACAATTACGGCCCGCTCTGACAGCTTTAGAGCCGCGGACCAGTCGTAAATCCTCGGCTCCACAACACTCCGGGGACTCTCTCGGGATATTCCCGCATAAATCCCGGGAAAACATGCAACCTCTCGCCTCGCCGAGGTTTTGGGAGAAACTGCAGATCTAAGGATCCTCCCGAAGGAATGTGAGCTAATTTGAGCCGGAGGGGAATGGTACAACTCCGAGAAGAGTCTGGAGGGAGGAGGACAGAGGGGAGGAGGAGAGGGGTTGGAGGACAGAGGGTGGAGGAGAGAGGAGAGATGGTGGAGGAGAGAGGGAAGGAGGAGAGAGGGGTGGAGAAGAGAGGGGAGGAGGAGAGGGGGTGGAGGAGAGAGGGGAGGAGGAGAGAGGCTGGACGAGAGAGGGGTGGAGGATAGAGGGTTGAGGAGAGAGGGGAGGAGGAGAGGGTAAGAGGAGAGGGGAGGAGGAGAGAGGGGAGGAGGAGAGGGTAGGAGGAGAGGGGAGGAGGAGAGGGTAGGAGGAAAGGGGAGGAGGAGAGAGGGGAGGAGGAGAGAGGGTGGAGGAGAGAGGGGAGTAAAAGAGAGGGTTGAGGAGAGAAGGGAGGAGGAGAGGGGGTGGAGGAGAGCGGAGAGGAGGAGAGGGGGGGTGGAGGAGAGAAGGGAGGAGAGAGGGGAGGAGGAGAGGGGGTGGAGGAGAGAGGGTGGAGGAGAGAGGGGAGGAGGAGAGAGGGGAGGAGGAGAGAGGGTGGAGGAGAGAGGGGAGGAGGAGAGATGTGGAGGAGAGAGGGGAGGAGGAGAGAGTAGGAGGAGAGGGGGTGGAGGAGAGAGGGGAGGAGGAGAGGGGAGGAGGAGAGAGGGTTGAGGAGAGAGGGGAGGAGAGAGGGGAGGAGGAGAGGGGGTGGAGGAGAGAGGGGAGGAGGAGAGAGGGGGTGGAGTAGAGGGGAGGAGGAGAGAGGGGAGGAGGGGAGGGGGTGGAGGAGAGAGGGGAGGAGGAGAGGGTAGGAGGAGAGGGGGTGGAGGAGAGAGGGGAGGAGGAGAGGGGAGGAGGAGAGAGGGGTGGAGGAGAGAGGGAGAGAAAGATAGATGTACAAAGAGAAAGCATGTTATATTTAATTGAATTCACAGAGAAAGAGAGAAAGAAAGAGACAGAGAAAAAGGAAATAGAGAAAGAAACAGACAACAAGAGAGAGATAGAGTGAGAAAGATTTTTTAATCAATCTTTTTTACCTAAACCTCCTTCAGAGCAAGAGGAAAAGTCACTGGGAGAAACCAAGCAGAACCTCACTACACGAACATCACGAGGAAACTCTGAGTGGAACCAAAGCTAGAAAACACAAGGAGGAACCAAGACTCAAAAGCAGAAGCTGTCCTAGAGCACAAAAGAGAACAACTGAGAAGAACCATGAGTGAATTTGAGAATCTCCATTGGAACAAGTGGAAGAACCATGGAAGAGAACCACAATTGAAAAGAACTACAACAGAAGAACCAAGACTCTGTTTTCACTGTTTAATCTAGGCCCTTGGCTCAGGTCCCAGGTTCAATCACCATGACCAGCAGTTCTTTTGGATGCAGGTTTTATTGAGGGATCTCAGTCAGTCTCTCTGGATCATTCAGTCAATCAGAGACAGATCCTCTCTCTAAAGACTGGTTCATAGTTAACACGGACGCGGCAATTGGTGAATGGCTACAGCGGCCAAAATGGAACAGCGGCACATTACATGGAGAAAAGGCAACAGCACCTTCACTCGTTGGCAAGAGAATGTTTTTTAGGAGTTGGGAAAGGGGGATGGACAAAAGTGAATTGCTTCTCTCAGATGCATTAGATTGTGGAAACTGTTCAAACTGTTTTCAGACTCTTCTCACTCTTCAGACTGTTCTCATTGTTCAGACTGTTCTCACTCTTCAGACTGTTCTGACTGTTCTCACTCTGCAGACTGTTCTCACTGTTCAGACTGTTCTCACTCTTCAGACTGTTCTCACTGTTCAGACTGTTCTCACTCTTCAGACTGTTCTCATTGTTCAGACTGTTCAGACTGTTCTCACTCTTCAGACTGTTCTCATTGTTCAAACTGTTCTCATTGTTCAAACTGTTCTCACTTTTAAGACTGTTCTCATTGTTCAGACTGTTCTCACTCTTCTGACTGTTCTGACTCTTCAGACTGTTCTGACTGTTCACATTCTTCTGACTGTTCTCACTCTTCAGACTGTTCTGACTGGTCTCACTCTGCAGACTGTTCTCAATGTTCAGACTGTGCTCACTCTTCAGACTGTTCTGACTGTTCTCACTCTTCAGACTGTTCTCATTGTTCAGACTGTTCTCACTCTTCTGACTGTTCTCACTCTTCAAACTGGTCTCACTCTTCAGACTGTTCTCACTCTTCAGACTGCTCTGTCTGTTCTCACTCTTCAGACTGTTTTCAATCTTCAGACTGTTCAGACTGGTCTCACTCTTCAGACTGTTCTGACTGTTCTCACTCTTCAGACTGTTCTCGTTGTTCAGACTGTTCTCACTCTTCTGACTGTTCTCACTCTTCAAACTGTTCTGACTCTTCAGACTGTTCTGACTGTTCTCATTCTTCTGACTGTTCTCACTCTTCTGATTGTTCTAAATCTTCAGAATGTCCTGACTGTTCTCACTCTTCAGACTGCTCTGTCTGTTCTCACTCTTCAGACTGTTTTCACTCTTCAGACTGTTCTCACTCTTCTGACTGTTCTCACTCTTCAAACTGTTCTGACTGTTCTCATTCTTCTGATTGTTCTTACTCTTCTGACTGTTCTAAATCTTCAGAATGTCCTGACTGTTTTCACTCTTCACACTATTCTGACTGCTCTCACTCTTCAGACTGTTTTGACTGTTCTCACTCTTCTGACTATTCTCACTCTTCTGACTGTTCTCACTGTTCTGACTGTTCTCACTCTTCTGACTGTTCTCACTCTTCAGACGGTTCTCACTCTTCAGACGGTTCTGACTGTTCTCACTCTTCTGACTGTTCTCATTGTTCATACTGTTCTCACTCTTCAGACTGTTCTGATTGTTCTCACTCTTCAGACCTGTTCTCACTGTTCTCAATCTTCAGAGTGTTCTGACTGTTCTCACTCTTCAGACTGTTCTGAGTGATTACACTGTTCTGACTGTCCTGTTCAGACTGTTCTCACTCTTCAGACTGTTCTTTTCTCACAGTTCAGACTGTTCTGTTGTCAGAAGTGCTGCATTCTGACTCAAACTTAAGAGATTGAACAGTGGTACTGTATGTTCCAGAGTAAAGGTCCACTATCACTGCCACCATATGACATAACTGCACAGTGTGACCTGCCTGTAGCCTGAGGTTCACAATTTTTTTTTAAATAACTATGTTTTGTATGTTTTTTACCTCATGTCCCAATAATTTAGAGTAATGTATCACACTAAGGCTGGGGTTCCTTTTAAGGGCAAGGTGTGTTAAACACGAAATAATGAATAACGAGATCTGACCTCTCATTGGACGAGCTGGACCTCCTCTGGCAGAACATGGACAGGGAGGAGGAGCCTGGAGCCACTTCCTGTTTGATTTCCCACAATGCCGGGCTGCTGGGCTTCACTGCCACAAAGTCAATGCCTTCACCATACTGCGCCCTGGTAAACAAACACAAACACAGCTCTGTAAACAAACACAGATTAGTAAACAAACACAAACACAGCTCTATAAACAGACACAGCTTAGTAAATAAACACAAACACAGCTCTGTAAACAAAGACAGATTAGTAAACAAACACAAACACAGCTCTGTAAACAGACACAGCTTAGTAAATAAACACATACACAGCTCTGTAAACAAACACAGCTCTGTAAACAGACACAGCTTATTAAATAAACACATACTGTAAACAAACACAGCTCAGTAAAGCAATACAAACACAGCTCTGTAGACAAACATAGCTTTGTAAATAAACACAAACACAGCTTAGTAAACAAACACAAACAGCTCTGTAAACAAACACAGCTTATTAAATAAACACAAAGACAGCTCAGCAAACAAACACAAACACAGCTCTGTAAACAAACAAACGCCACCCAGTAGAAAATACACAGTACAGACATTGTAGAGCAAAGCTAAATTGTAGATTTATTTTAAAGTTTCTGCACAGTTTTCTTTCAAATTAAGAGCACTGTATACATTACAGTGTTATTAATAACAAAACTGTGGGAGTAAGACCACACCCAAACTCTCCTCAACCCTATATATACCCTCCAAACATGCTCCCACCTCCACCCCGTCTCCACCTGTTTCTTCTCTTGTGTTCACCTGTCTAACGCCACCCTGAACTCCCCCTCCCTGTTTTAGTCATCAGGGGCGTGGTCCGTACCAGCAAAGTGCAGCTGGACCACCAGTCCGTACACCTACCACTGTGCACTTACCACTGTTCATCACCACTGTACACCTACCACCGTACATCTACCACTGTACACCTACCACCGTACACCTACCACAGTACACCTACCACCGTACACCTACCACTGTACATCACCACTGTACACCTACCACCGTACACCTACCACTATACACCTACCACCGTACACCTACCACTGTGCACCTACCACTGTACATCACCACCGTACACCTACCACTGTACACCTACCACCGTACACCTACCACCGTACACCTACCACTGTACACCGACCACAGTACACCTACCACTGTGCACCTACCACTGTACATCACCACCGTACACCTACCACCGTACACCTACTACTGTACACCTACCACAGTACACCTACCACAGTACATCACCACTGTACACCTACCACCATACACCTACCACTGTACACCTACCACAGTACACCTACCACTGTACATCACCACTGTACACCTACCACCATACACCTACCACAGTACACCTACCACTGTACACCTACCACCGTACACCTACCAATGTACATCACCACTGTACACCTACCACCGTACACCTACCACTGTACATCACCATTGTACACCTACCACCGTACACCTACCACTGTACACTTACCACCATACACCTACCACTGTGCACCTACCACTGTACATCACCACCGTACACCTATCACAGTACATCACCACTGTACACTTACCACCATACACCTACCACTGTACACCTACCACTGTACACCTACCACAGTACACCTACCACCATACACCTACCACTGTACACCTACCACAGTACACCTTCCACTGTACACCTACCACAGTACACCTACCACTGTACACCTACCACCGTACAGCTACCACTGTACATCACCACTGTACACCTACCACTGTACACCTACCACTGTACACCTACAACTGTACACCTAGCACCGTACACCTACCACTGTACATCACCACTGTACACCTACCACTGTACACCTACCACTGTACACCTACCACCGTACACCTACCACTGTACATCACCACTGTACACCTACCACCGTACACCTACCACTGTACACCTACCACAGTACACCTACCACTGTACATCACCACTGTACACCTACCACCGTATACCTACCACCGTACACCTACCACTGTACATCACCACTGTACACCTACCACTGTGCACCTACCACTGTACATCACCACCGTACACCTACCACAGTACACCTACCACTGTACACCAACCACTGTACACCTACCACCGTACACCTACCACAGTACACCTACCACCGTACACCTACCACTGTACACCTACCACTGAACACCTACCACTCTACACCTACCACTGTACACCTACCACTGTACACCTACCACTCTACACCTACCACAGTACACCTACCACCGTACACCTACCACTGTACATCACCACTGTACACCTACCACCGTACACCTACCACTGTACACCTACCAGCGTACACCTACCACCGTACACCTACCACTGTACACCTACCACCGTACACCTACCACTCTACACCTACCACTGTACAGCTACCACAGTACACCTACCACCGTACACCTACCACTGTACATCACCACTGTACACCTACCAATGTACACCTACCACTGTACACCTACCACAGTACACCTACCACTGTACACCTACCACAGTACACCTACCACTGTACACCTGACACCGTCCCCTCATGTTCTTTCACTGGAACTGGTAAGTGTTTAGAGACTGAGTTTATCGCTTTGACTCTGGGCACATGACATGTTTGTGATACATGTGTTTTGCTCCGAGTGTGTGTGTGTGTGTGTGTGTGTGTGTGTGTGTGTGTGTGTGTGTTTCCCTCAACACTGCCATCTCCATTTATCCCTTTGACGCCACACTGCTTTATTAAAGCACAACTTCATTACACACTGACCTTGGACATATCACACACACACACACACACGCACACACACACACACACACACACACACACACACACACACAGGTCCATAGCAAAAGCTGTTTATTCTTCTTTTCTTTAATTCTCTCTGTTCCTCCCTCTGCTGTCTTTCATTTGTAAAGGAGCAACGGGGCTGAGGCCGCTTTACAGACAATAATGAAAACTCCATCTACTCTGTTTAAACTCACAAAAGAGCCACAATTATCTCCTCAAAACAACTCCGGGGATATTACACACATACACACACACACACACACACACACACACAGAGTGAGTGAGAGAGAGAGAGAGAGAGAGCGACACTCAAACACACACCTGCTTTAATGACAAATGAAAAACCTCCAGCTTTAATTTCTGCTTCATAATTTAAAGTAGTCACTGAATAAAATCACTTGCTGTCTCTGAGCGGCGTTACTTTTTATGCTCCTTTAAAACAATCCATTTAAACGCAGGGAACGGAGAAGATAAAGCAGTTAAATAAGAATCCATAAAGCCATAAAGCACAGCTCCACAACTTGCCGTGATTATACCTCCGCGCTCTGCTGCTGCTTTACACACGCTCTGAGACGGAACCAGATTACTGATGTTCTTCCTCTAAATAAACACCACCGAGCACTTGGGGTGGGGACGTGTGTGTGTGTGTGTGTGTGTGGGTGGTCCCTTAAACCTTAGAGAAGTGGGCTTGGGACCAGAAGGTTCTCAGTTTAGTCCCCCAGACTGTCATGGAATGAACAGCTCTTTCTCCTCTCTCAACATCTCCAGCTTTACACGGCTCATTAATATTCATCTTAATATTCCATTCATGTAAATTGCAGGGACTTGGCTTTCTCCAGCTGCACATGAGACAAAGGTCACCATGCTCAAGCACTGGTCAGAGGAGTATAAACCTCCCAGCACTGGGCTCTGGAACAGTGGAACTGTGTTCTGTGGAGAGATGGAGCTCAGGAGGAATCAGGAGCCCAGGAACATCAGGAGGAGCTGTGTGATCCATTCATTCATTGTCTGTTACCCTTATCCAGTTCAGGGTCACGGTGGGTCTGGAGCCTACACAGAATCACTGGGTGCAAGGCAGGAACACACCCTTGGGTGCCAGTCCTTCACAGGGCTCATCACACACTCACACATTCACTCACACAATCACACCTACGGACACTTTTGAGTCTCCAATCCACCTACCAACGTGTGTTTTTGGAGCATGGGAGGAAACCGGAGCACCTGGAGGAAACCCACGCAGACACAGAGAGAACACACCACACTCCTCACAGACAGTCACCTGGAGGAAACCCACACAGACACAGGGAGAACACACCACACTCCTCACAGACAGTCACCCGGAGGAAACCCAAGCAGACACAGGGAGAACACACCACACTCCTGACAGACAGTCACCCGGAGGAAACCCACGCAGACACAGGGAGAACACACCACACTCCTCACAGACAGTCACCCGGAGGAAACCCACGCAGACACAGGGAGAACACACCACACTCCTCACAGACAGTCACCCGGAGGAAACCCACGCAGACACAGGGAGAACACACCACACTCCTCACAGACAGTCACCCGGAGCGGGGCTCGAACTCACAACCTTCAGGACCCTGGAGCTGTTTCAGAGACAGTACCTGCTGCTCCACCGTGCCATCCGTGTTTGTGATCCAGAGCTTCATTAATTATACATTTGGTGTACACTGTTTATCATACAATTGTGTACTCTCTCTCTCTCTCTCTCTCTCTCTCTCTCTCTCTCTCACACACACACACACACACATAAACACATGCAAATGTGCACACAGACACACACCCACTTCCTTAGACAGTGGTTATTGTAAGATTTATGGCTTTCAACTCCTGTGTGTTTTTGTGTTTGCATTGAGAGGGAGTGGAGAGAGTGAAAGAGACGTGAAAGTGGGGAACAGAGGAAGGTAGAGAGAGAGAGAGAGAGAGAGAGAGAGAGAGAGAGAGAGATGGAGAAAAAGGACATTTCTATTTAAATTAAAGAGGATTCAGATCATTCTTTCTGCAGTTCCTCAGTTTTCAGACGGCAGCAGAGCAGTGGAATGGAGTTCCTGTGTTCCCTGTTAGACAGCTCCAGCACCCACTACAGACAGCAGCACAAAGGGAAAGGCACGTCACATCTCTCTCTCTCTCTCTCCTTTCTCTCTCTCTCTCTCTCTGTCTCTCGTTCTCTCTCCTTTCTCCCTCTCTCTCTCTCTCATTCTCTCTCCTTTTTCACTCTCTCTCCTATCTCTCTCTCTCTCTCTCTCACTTTGTCTCTTCTTTCTCTATTTCTCTCTCTCTCCCTCTCTCACACACTTTTTCTCTCACTCTCTCTCTCTCTCTCACACTGTCTTTCCTTTCTCTATTTCTCTCTCTCTCTCCCTCTCTCACACACTTTTTCTCTCACTCTCTCTCTCTCTCTCTCTCTCTCTCTGCGCGTGCGCACGGTTTGTCCGTGGTGGCGTGTGGAGGTTTCTGGCGTTTTTGCCAACTTTTCTGATTCTCTTGACTTTCTATTTTCTATCCTTTATTTCAATTTCTTTATGAGAGCTCAGTGAGGTGTTTGGTACTAAACTGTTTTTGGCCGGTGGTGAGGAGTTTGTGGCTGGAGTCATGGCCTCTTAGGCCGGTGTGGAGACGCCGTCTCCCCGCCATGGCGTCAGGTGTGTCCCGGAGAGTGAGGCGACGATAGCGGAGGTTGTGTTAGCGGTCGGGGAGCAGGTTGGATATGAGAATATTGAATCGGCTTCTCGAATGGACAAAGCGGTGGTAGTGTTTTTGGAGAAGGAGAGCTGTGTAAGCGGCCTGATTAATTCGGGGATCCGAATGGTGCAGGTGCAGGTCAGCCCTGTGCATGCACCCGCGACCCGCGTTGTGGTTTCGAATGTCCCGCTCGGGTTTAAACATCCACTGATTAAACATGTCATGTCTTTTAGGAGGCAGGTTTTCATGGTTTTAAACAACCGAGATCAAACTTTAAACTTAAGTTTTAGAGTTAGACACGAGGAGGGCTCGTACATAGTGTTCGCGAGTACAGAAAAACTCCGCTGTTTTGAGTGTGGAGACATCGGCCATAAACAGTTCGGCTGCCCGCACAGAAAAGAGCAGCAGGAGGGGCATAGGAATAAACAGAGTGATTTAATGGAGGGGCAGCAGGTGGGTGATAAGAATGAACGGAATGGTTTAATGGAAGAGCAGCAGGTAGGGGACAGTGGTGGGGAGGTGGTTGAGGAGGTAGCTGAGGTGGTAGCTGAGGTCTCAGGGCCTGAGAGGAGGCCTGAACCTGTCAGCTCTGCAGGTGGGGAGGGGGTAGATGGGGATGGGACTGAGGCCTCCATAAATGTAACCCTTAACAGTGGTGAGGATGATGTGAATGTTAGCAATGCATCTGTGAACACACCCAGTGACCCCACTGACTCGGTCGGGCCTAGTGTCAGCACCCACAGAAAGGCCCGGTGTAAAACTGATAAACCCGTGGAGGAAGATGGACAGTCAGTTTTGAAGAAGGATGACGTTATTGTGGGCCGTGTGCGTGATGAGTGTCTCGGTGACTCGGTGGACGCTGTGCTGGACTCTGAGGAGGACAGCGTGGTATCAGACTGTTCAGGGCTGTCTGAGTTACCTGTCAGTGTGTCCTGTAGACCGGGCTCTTCGACTCAGGCCGGTCCGTCTGAAGCCTCGTCTGAAACAACTGAACCCCCAGTGGATGTTTATTCTCTCACAAAGATTAACCGGTTTTTGACTGTCACTAAAGGCAAGAGGAATGTGTCCTTAAAAAGCTACTTCTCTGAAACTGAAAAGTTCATTAGATCTGTGCAATACGCCTCTAAACATGAGAACTACATGACACTGTCCCCTAAGAGGCGGTTCAGACTCAGGAAGTGGCTGACGACCGCACGGAAAAGTCTATCTATTTCCGAAGAGCAGGTCTTTATGCCACATCTGTGTCTCTGATACCTACTGCTTTTCTCTGTGAACACTGAGGAGAATGTTACAGACGAATGGATTGATGGATATCGACAGTGTGTACAGCGCACGCAGCACAGTGGAGTTTACACACTGTTCGTGTGGTTGGAGCACTGCTGGACTCGGGAGGTAGGTGCTGTTTTCAGATCAACAGCCCTAAGAAACGGAAGCCTCATGGTGGCGCACCAGACATGGGCTACAGCCACCAGGGTGAGTACTGTCCGAAAAGTGGAGACAGGCCGGCGCTGTTGTTCTCA
This sequence comes from Hoplias malabaricus, assembly GCF_029633855.1. Classification (NCBI taxonomy): domain Eukaryota; kingdom Metazoa; phylum Chordata; class Actinopteri; order Characiformes; family Erythrinidae; genus Hoplias; species Hoplias malabaricus. The sequence continues at coordinate 28,497,696 of NC_089819.1, forward strand.
GTCGGAGCCTGTCCATTGCCTCTTTATTGACTGCTCACAGTTGACTGTCCCCTTTGGATTTTTAACACGGACTATGACAGACTCGTCTGAGGAATCTCCACTGGACTCTCATTTGTTGGAGAAACGGAGTGGGGATTCAGGCTCTTTGAGCTGGATGAGAGACTGGAGTGTTTTGAATCTGAAGGACATTATGTATTTTTGTTTGGTTTGGTTTTTGAAAATGTGGTGTGCTGATCAGGCAATGTAATGGTGTGGTGATGGTGTGTTTGTGTGTGTGTGTGTGTGTCTGTTTAATGTTTATTATGCGGACTAAGGTTTTGTTAAATTGATATCTTTTGGTTAATTGTTAAATAAAGTGAATTTAAAAATCAAAAAAATCTCTCTCACTCTCACTTTGTCTTTCCTTTCTCTATTTCTCTCTCTCTCTCCCTCTCTCACACACTTTTTCTCTCACTCTCTCACTCTCAATCTCTCTCTCTCTCTCTCACACACACACACAAACACACTTTTTCTCTCACTCTCTATCTCTTTTTTCACTCTATCACCTGTTTTTCTCATCACTTTTTTTTCTCTTTGATTTGTTCTTTCTCTTTTTATCACTGTCTTTTTTGTCTCTGTCTCCATTTTCTCTCTTATATTAATTACTCCCTCTTCTCTCTCTATTCCTTTCTTTTATTTAATTTACAAGGTCGTAACAACCAAGGCAGTAAATGTGTGTGTGTGTGTGTGTGTGTGTGTGTGTGTGTGTGTGTGTGTAGTGTAGCTAAATGAATATCAGTGTATGTGACCAACGGAAAGTTTCCAGAACGTCCACAATTTAAATCCTGTAGCTTTAATAAATAAATTCAATTCTTCGGTGTGTGTTTAAATTAAAGTGTGGTTCTGGAGTCCACCAAACCACACACTGTGAAACAAGACCCCAGTCAGTTTTCTGTGTGCTGCCAGAGTCAGAAAACATGGGATAAAATGAGCTGTTCAAGGTTAAATGAAGAAAAACAGACACAACGAGCGCGGAGAAATAAGAGCACTGAGTAAAAACGGAGAAGAAAGAGAACAGAGTGAAAACGGCTAAAAACCAGAGCTTCTGCTCCTCGCTCCTCACTGCTGTGCACTCGGGGTCGGGGTGAACAGCGAGCGGCTCGTTATCATTTAAAGCAACAAGTGCTGAAAGCTGGCGTTCTGAACAGGGCTGTTTACACAGGGGTGTTGAATAAATGTAATGTTGGTTAATAAGTATCATGATATTGGTCTTTACAGTATTTACAGCGCCCCCTAATGGACACAACACCCAAACCTGCTGAGCTTCAGTGTATTTGTGTAAACTGTAATGTATTGTAAAGCATAACTCAGTATGTAGCGCTAGTGTCACTTGTCCTCATTAAATAGGCTTATGTCAATCTCAGTTGGAGACCCCGCCCACCGTGTTGTGTGTGTGTGTTATTATAAATAAACTGAATGTGTTTTAAATACACTTCCTGTGGAACATCTGGGTGAAATGGCCTGATTTTGGCACAGCTGCTACCCCTCGCTTATATAAGTTTATGATATTGTGTAACACACATGGCTCTGTGTGTGTGTGTGTGTGTGTGTGTGTGTGTGTGTGTGTGTGTGTGTTTGTGTGTGTATGTTATTTCTGTTCCACTTTGCTATATCAGAGGTGTTTGCAGTATATACAGTAAGTTTGTGGAACACACACATACACACACACACAAACACACACACACACACATATACACACACACAGACACACACACACACACACACACACACACACACACATACACACACACACATACACAGACACACACACACACACACACATTAAACATGTCTTCACCTTAAAACCTAATTATTTCTATTGTTGAGACCAGCTGGAGGTCCCCACAAGGAAGACAAGTCCCCACAATGTCAGTGGTATGTAACTAAAGTATACACACACACACACACACACACACACACACACACACACAGAGAGAGAGAGAGAAAGGTCAGACATTAGCATGTGGACACAGAGAGTGTGGCATTCAGGTCTACAGGCCAATCCAATTGGCATTTAATTAACCTGGGACCAACATGAGAGAGTTTACACTCCAGATCAATCTGGCATCTTTACACACATGCACACACACACACTTACACACACTCATACACACACACGGGGTGGATTAGTGCTGTTTGTCCACACATCTAGCGTATTTGTTTAGAGTGTGACGTTGGCTGTTTTTGGTGTAAAGGGCGACGCAACCTTTACCACAAGTGTGTGTGTGTGTGTGTGTGTGTGTGTACTTGTGTAAACGCTCTGGTTGGCTTTAGTGTTTAGAGAGAGCAAACACGGCTCGAATAAATACAAAAACAGGGCCAAGTAAATAAACACACACAGACACAGGGAGGCTGTGTGAGCTCAGGCTGCTTTCTGCTGGAGCGCTACATGTGTATGCTAACTGCTACGCACTGCTAGTTTTTGTCTCTGCTGTTTCCACTCTTTAACTACATACCCCCTAATCACACAGTGGCAGCCCACACGACCGCCCAGGACTGTGAAGCGCCACGTTATCTTTGCAAACTAGCTCTAACACATCATCATTTCAGCTCAACACACTCGGAGGAGAACACTACACTCTGACTCTCTACATCAGACTCAACACACTCGGAGGTGGCTAATGTCACCAGGCAAAAAGCCAAGTGTCCACTAGAGGGGTCTGAAGCACTGGGCTGTGGAACAGTGCAACTGTGTTTTCTGGAGTGATGAAACACTAGCGCTAAGCGTCATATAACTTCCTCCAAACAATGTAGTGCACAGTGTAGGTCATTAAATAACAGTATGCTGTACGTTGAATAATTAAAAAAAATATAAAACAGGCATTAAGCTCCACTTATGCCTTACAGTTAGTACACGGTCTGGGTGCAGCAGCATTGATTTTATAATCTGTAAAGTGCACTATGTAGCGTGTTGGGCGCATTAGCCCTTTTCCACCAATGAGGTGTAGTTCCTTTTCATGAACCTAATTTGGAACCATTCAGTGCATTTCCACCAACATAAAATGGTTCCTGAACAAGAAAAGCTCAGTCCCAGCTGGAACCAAAGAACAGTGGGTTCTTTAGTGTGAAACTGTGACTGCGTCTGTGGGCGAGTCGAGATAAAGAAGCTCCAGAAAGAGCTCAGAGCCTCAAATAAAGCACTATGGTGCAGTGGAGCTGAACGGGTCATTTACAGAGTGTTATATCGTCCTCAAAGCTGTTCTGGGTAAAGTCCAGAGAACCAGACGCATCTGTGGAGCTTTGCGCTCTGAAATTACACATTATCCTCTTTCTGATTTGTAAAGAAAAGAGTGAAACAGAAGAAAATATAAACAGGAACGTGCTGCGTGTGTGATTCTCTGAAGTTAGGTTCAGTGCGACTTGAGGCTTCGTCATTTTAGGCGATTTTAGTTCTCCACTTGTCACGCTCTCGTGCTCATTTCATGTCCGCTTCATGCCTCCTAGTTTGTTAATGTTTGTCTCGTTTATCTCTTGTAAATAAAGTCTGTGTTCTTAGCGTTTGCGTCCGCCCTTCGTCAGTCCGCACCCCTCATCCCTAACAGAATGAACGACCCACTTCAGGACACAGCTAGCACGGACTACCCATTCACGAAGTGTGCAATTCGCCGGACTCCATTTCGCACAGGCCCTAAGGATCCTGTGGAGGAGGCTTTAAGAGCGGCCTCGGAATGGAGTCGCCGGCTCCAGATCATGCCCGGCGCGGGTTCTTATCTCCGACCAAAGGACTCGATTCAGGAATCGAGTAATTGCTCCAGCGGGAATCGACGGAGACGGAGGAGAAAGCGGGCTGGAGTCTCCCCCTCGCTGGAGGATTATCCCCTCAGGTCCGGGGAAATTTTTGGGGGGCGTTAAGGGTAGGGGCTGTTAGCCTCCAACCTCAGAGCTACGGAGGTGAGGCTAACAAGCCCCCTAAACCCTCTAAAGCTCCAGCACAAACCCGGCGAGCAGTGCAAGCACCTGCCTCCGTGGACGTCGTCGCTGTTTGTCCCTGCCCTGATTCCTGTCTCTGTGCTTGTCCCTGTACCCTTGTCTGCTTCGGTGTCGATTCCTGTCCCTGTTACTGTATTCCTGTCCGTTCCTGTAAACATCTTGGTCCCTATTCCCCTGCCTAGTCCTGTCCAGGCCCCTTTTCAACCCTCTATCCGGTCTTTTGTTCAGTCCCAGCACCAAGCCTCTGTCCAGTCACATACCCCTGTCCAGTCGAACATTTCTGGTTCTATCCTGTCCCCTGTTTCGTCACCAGTCTTGGCTCCTGTTCGTTCCCTGCACCCAGCCCCAGTCAAGTTACCCGTCTTGTCTCAAGTCCCATCTCCTGTCCAGTCCAAGTTTCAGTCCCCTGTCTCTGCTCCTGTCCTGCATCAGTCCCCGTTTCAACCTTCTGTCCTGTCTCATGTTCAGTCCCCTGTTAGTCATGTCCGGTCCCCGTATCCGTCCAGTGTTCAATTCTCTGTCCGGTCTCCAGTCCAGTCCCGTCACCCAGTCCTGTCACCGGTCCTGCCTCATGTCCAGCACCCTGTTCAGTCACGTGTGTCTGCTCCTGCCTTGTCTCCTGTCTTCTCATGATTCCCGTCTCCTTTTTCTAGTCCTGTCCAGTGTACGTTTAGAGTCTAGTCTCGTGTCTCCAGCTCCATTTCCTGTGTCTGTTCCCGTCCTGTCCTGAATCCTGTCTCTTGTTGGTTTCCTGTCTTGTTTTCCGTGCTCCCTCCTGCGCCAGCTTCTGGGGGGGTCTGGGTTACGCGCCCCGGGAGTTGCGCGTTCAGGAGGGGGCATCTGTCACGCTCTCGTGCTCGTTTCATGTCCGCTTCATACCTCCTAGTTTGTTAATGTTTGTCTCGTTTATCTCTTGTAAATAAAGTCTGTGTTCTTAGCGTTTGTGTCCGCCCTCCGTCAGTCCGCACCCCTCATCCCTTACACCGCTGTTCTCTCTGTTCTGGAGCTTAGCAGATGGCTCTGGAACCACAGTCTGAAACATTCAACGTGTAACAGACAGAACTCCACATTATTTCCACATTCACTGTGATCTGACTGCGCTGTAAACAGTGGATTAACCATGACTCTGTCTGTTTATCTCTGGCTGTGGAGCTGAATTCAGACACAGCCACACGCTGGAACCCAGCCCCACAGCGCCCCCCGCTGGTGACGTATCCTTGGTTCCTATCAAAACTGGTGTAAATGCAGTTAATCTTTGAAGCTTAGGAGGAGCTGGTGCCTGAAGACAGCTGGAGCGGCGGAGGACGAGGGGCTCTTCCTGTCCCAGATCGGCTCTGCTGGAGCCGGACGCTCTGCCCTCTGTCTGAGTGACAGGAGCAGGGCACGCCATCTCAGAGACACCACGGCAAACTTCCCATCGCCACGGCAACCCTCCCTCCCATTGCCACGGCTACCCCCTGCTCAGGAGGATTCTCATTGGATGACAGTGACAGCTCCTCTGGCAACAAGGCATCAGAGAGAGAGAGAGAGAGAGAGAGAGAGAGAGAGAGAGAGAGAGAGAGAGGAAAAAGATTGAGAAAGTTAGGAGAGAAACAATGTTAGAATATTAGAGTGAGAGAGAGAGAGAGAGAGAGAGAGAGAGAGAGAGAGAGAGAGAGAGCGAGGGAGTGAGAGACTCTCTGACCCGTTCCTGTCTCTCACAGTGGGGAATAGCCAAGGGAACTAAGTGCCATCAAGTACACACACACACACACACACATCTGATCCATACACAGCCCACAGACTTCAGTGTGGGTTTCTCTCTAAACAAATATTATCCACTATGTATTTGTTTGGCAAAGCATGGTAACAGCTCAGGAGGCTAAACACACACACACATTTGACACTTTAATAAACGAATGATAGTCCCACGTCTACAGTGTTTTTCCAGAGCCCCAAAGTGCTTCCCCTTCTCTGGAACATTAGAGAGTCTCCTCCTGGACAATGCTCCAGCAGCGGATCGGCTCCCATCCCCTCACCACACACCAGGTCTTAGGAAGAGAAGAGACGACTGCGAGAGGACAGAGCTGGGGAAGACCTGAAGTGACCACAGGGTCAGACTCATCCCCCAATAAAACTAATTCAAACGTGAGCTCACACACATGCCTCTTGAAACCCTCAGGTATAAGCTCTATTTACTAAGTGAGCACTTCTGAAGTTTTGAACACAGTCAGATTTGTCAAACTAGGATTCACAACATCTCGGGGAGAATGAGAGCAGAGAAATAGAGAGTATAGTGAAAATGAGAGCTGAGAAATAATGGAGAACAGAGATAGTGAGAGTGGAGAAATAAGAGAATGGAGTGTGAACAGAGATGGTGAGAGTGGAGAAATGAGTGGTTGTTAAAAGCCTGAGGCTGAAGTTCCTGAATTTGTGGAGACCCCTGCAGTGAGGGGCCACTGCTCAGAGGTGGTGCTGGTTAAACTCAGTGGTGAGACGGAGGAGAGAAGAGTGGAGCTGTAAGGGCGTTCCTCTCATCACCTGCAGACTCTGATAAAGTGTGAAGTTCAGTGAGAGCCTCACGGGGAGAATCACCATTAAAACATCTTATGGAGTAAATGAAAATAAATTACCATAAAAACCCTCGACCTCACTCTCATCTAACAGCTACCAGGTGGTCTGCATTTTAAATGGACTAAGAGCTACTTTCACCATGTGTGTGTGTGTGTGTGTGTGTGTGTGACTGTGGGGTTTATATTTTGTCTGAAATCGTCTCTGTGGGGAATTCCCATTAGCCACAATATTTACTTTCATCTCAGTGCAGCTGAGTGTGTTTAATGCTGTAATTTCACACATACACACACACCCACACAAACACACACACACACATACACACACACACACACACACATACTGCTCTCATATTTTATTAGCGCCTTTAAAGGAGGACATATTACAATAATTCCCTCGTTCGGTGCATGTTTACATTAAAGTGTGAATCTGGAGTCCACCAACCCACACACTGTGAAACACGACCACAGTCAGTTTTCTGTGCACTGCCAGAGTCAGAAAACATGGGATAAAACGAGTCGTTCTGATTCTGCTCAGCTTCTGACGTTAAGTGCAGTGACTTTAGAATGGCCCCGCCCCCTCGTCTGAGTCTGTCCAATCACAGCGCTGGACCCGTGTTTATGTGAGAGCACAAAGACGAGGTTAAACTCAGCAAAACAGACACAACGAGCGCGGAGAAATAAGAGCACTGAGTAAAAACGGAGAAGAAAGAGAACAGAGTGAAAACGGCTAAAAACCAGAGCTTCTGCTCCTCGCTCCTCACTGCTGTGCGCTCGGGGTTGGGGTGAACAGAGAGCGGCTCATTACCATTTAAAGGAACAGGTGCTGAAAGCTGGCGTTCTGAACAGGGCTGTTTACACAGGGGGAGAACACTGCTGTGGGGCTCGTGGGGTTTGGACCAAAGCAGGTCACAGACGTTTCATTAAGAAACAGAACTGTGTTCCTCTGTGGGGGAGAGGGGGATATGTTTGAGATGGGTGAGTGTTGTAGACGTGCAGACGTCTGGTTCCATTCACCACCACTGGAAATAATCTGTACAATAACCAGAGTGAAAAAAGGTTAGGAGGTTTTAATCTGACAGAGATGTTTTTTTACACAGATACGGTCAGAGCAGAGTGAGCACTGTGGTTAGAGGGCTTTCCTGTGTGTGTGTGTGTGTGTGTGTGTGTGTGTGTGTGTGTGTGAACAGTAGCAGATATCGATCCAGACAAACACATGTAATTCCTCTCCAACAAGAAGAGTCAAGAATCTCAGAGAGATAGATAGATAGAGAGAGAGAGAGAGAAAGAGAGAGAAAGGGAGAGGGACAGAGAGAGAACTGGAGAGAGACAGAGAGAGAGAAAGGGAGAGAGACAGAGAGAAAAAAAGAGAAGTAGAGAATGAGAGAGAGAGAGAGAGAGAGAGAGAGAGAGAGAGAAAGGGAGAGGGACAGAGAGAGAACTGGATTGAGACAGAGAGAGAGAAAGGGAGAGAGACAGAGAGAGAAAGGGAGAGAGACACAGAGAGAGAAAGAGATAGTGAGAGAAATCTGACATTTTCAAGAGGCCAAAATAACAGAAATGCCCTCCAACCACCCACAGGACTTTTATTATATTTTATAGTTTTTTTCTGCTGCTTTTTGCCAAATAGAATAAAATGAACTTTAAGAACAAAGTGATCTTTTAAAAACACACATCATCTTTAATAACAACAATAACAGAGAGAGAGAGAGAGAGAGAGAGAGAGAGAGAGAGAGAGAGAAAGAGAGAGAAAGGTATGAGAAGGGAGAGTGCAGAAAGTGAGTGCATGAGAGCATAAGAATGAAAAAAGAAAGAAAAAAGAGAAGAACGAGGGACAAAGAGAAGAGGAGAATGAGAGAGTGACAGGAAGAGAGAGAGAGAGAGAGAGAGAGAGAGAGAACAATAGAATGACAGTGTGAAAGAGTGGAGAGTGGACATTGACCTTTCAGCTCTAAAGAGAGAGAGAGAGAGAGAGAGAGAGAGAGAGACAGACGACAGAGAAGTGTCCTAATGAATAAATAAACGACAGAATTTGCATCAGGCTGGAGGAGAGGGTGTGTGCGTCAATAGAGACATCGCTGTGGAGATGGACCCTCCACACACACACAAACACACACACACACTCACATCCTGCCCAAGGTGCACCTGACAGATAACGGCAAACTCACTCCATCCATTCTCTCTCCCTCTCTGTTTCTGAAAACACCTCTCCATCACTCGCTCTTTCACTCCCTGCTTTTCTTCCTCCTCCACTACTCCACTAGACCTCTTCACCTCCATCATTCTATCACCCTCTCCTCTCTCACTCCCCCCTTTCATTCCCTCTTGCTCCCTCTCTCTGCCCTTTCTCCATCTGTTCCTTTCTCCCCATTCTCTTTTTTCTCTCCCCGTCTCCTCTCTCTCTCTCTCTCTCATTCTCTACTTCTCTTTTTTTCTCTGTCTCCTCTCTCACTTTCCAATCTCCTTTATCTCTTCCCTTCCCTCTCTCTCTCCACCATCTTTGTGTGAGTTACAAGTTACCCGTGTTAAGTTTTACCCGTGTTTTACTGTGTAATTACATGGTACTTACAATGTATCTTCCTGAGTTTTAGGGTGTACTCTCCTGGTACATGGTGAGAAAGTCAACTCTGCCACCAAGAAGGAATGTCTCTCTCTTTAGCTTCCCTCAATCCAAAGCAAAAACTTAAAACAAGCAAAGGAGAGCCCCGGCTAAGCCCTGGTCATCTCTGCTCTCACAGCAAGAGATTCCCAAACTCATGACAGGTCAGCTCTGCTATCTCTGCAAGAGAGTCCCAAACTCACGACAGGTCAGCTCCATTATAACAGCAAGAGATTCCCAAACTCATGACAGGTCAGCCCCTGCTATCTCTGTGAGAGATTCCCAAACTCACGACAGGTCAGCTTCATTATAACAGCAAGAGATTCCCAAACTCATGACAGGTCAGCTCCGCTATTTCTGCAAGAGATTCCCAAACTCACGACAGGTCAGCTCTGCTATCACGGCAAGAAATTCCCAAACTCACAAAAGGTCAGCTCTGCTATAAGGGCGAGAGATTCCCAAACTCCTGACAGGTCAGCTCCATTATAACAGCAAGAGATTCCCAAACTCACGACAGGTCAGCTCCATTATAACAGCAAGAGATTCCCAAACTCACGACAGGTCAGCTCTGCTATCATGGCAAGAAATTCCCAAACTCACAAAAGGTCAGCTCTGCTATAAGGGCGAGAGATTCCCAAACTCCTGACAGGTCAGCTCCATTATAACAGCAAGAGATTCCCAAACTCACGACAGGTCAGCTCCATTATAACAGCAAGAGATTCCCAAACTCACGACAGGTCAGCTCAATTATAACAGCAAGAGATTCCCAAACTCACGACAGGTCAGCTCCATTATAACAGCAAGAGATTCCCAAACTCACGACAGGTCAGCTCCATTATAACAGCAAGAGACTCCCAAACTCACGACAGGTCAGCTCCGCTATCACGGCAAGAAATTCCCAAACTCACAAAAGGTCAGCTCTGCTATAAGGGCGAGAGATTCCCAAACTCCTGACAGGTCAGCTCCGCTTTTCTCATTGAGAGATTCCCAAACTCACAACAGGTCAGCTCCACTATCTTGGTGAGAGATTCACAAACTCATGGCAGTTCAGCTCCGCTCTAAAGGCGAGAGATTCCCAAACTCACGACAGGTCAGCTCCGCTCTCATGACAAAAGATTCCCAAACTCACAACAGGTCAGCTCCTCTATCTTGGTGAGAGATTTCCAAACTCATGGCAGTTCAGCTCCGCTCTAAAGGCGAGAGATTCCCAAACTCACGATACGTCACCTCCGCTATCATGGCAAGAGATTCCCAAACTCACGATACGTCACCTCCGCTATCATGGCGAGAGATTCCCAAACTCACGGTACGTCAACTCCGCTATCATGGAGAGAGATTCCCACACTCACGACAGGTCAGCTTTGCTATCACGGTGAGAGATTCCCAAACTCACGACAGGTCAGCTCCGTTATCACGGCGAGAGATTCCCAAACTCACGACAGGTCAGCTCTGCTATCACGGCAAGAGATTCCCAAACTCACAACAGGTCAGCTCCGCTATCACGGCGAGAGATTCCCAAACTCACGACAGGTCAGCTCCGCTATCACGGCGAGAGATTCCCAAACTCATGACAGGTCACCTCCGCTATCATGGCAAGAGATTCCCAAACTCACGACAGGTCACCTCCGCTATCATAGCGAGAGATTCCCAAACTCACGGTACGTCACCTCCGCTATCATGGAGAGAGATTCCCACACTCACGACAGGTCAGCTCTGCTATCTCTGCGAGAGATTCCCAAACTCCTGACAGGTCAGCTCCATTATAACAGCAAGAGATTCCCAAACTCATGACAGGTCAGCTCCATTATAACAGCAAGAGATTCCCAAACTCACGACAGGTCAGCTCCGCTATAACGGCAAGAAATTCCCAAACTCACAAAAGGTCAGCTCTGCTATAAGGGCGAGAGATTCCCAAACTCCTGACAGGTCAGCTCCGCTTTTCTCGTTGAGAGATTCCCAAACTCACAACAGGTCAGCTCCACTATCTTGGTGAGAGATTCCCAAACTCATGGCAGTTCAGCTCCGCTCTCATGACAAAAGATTCCCAAACTCACAACAGGTCAGCTCCTCTATCTTGGTGAGAGATTTCCAAACTCATGGTAGTTCAGCTCCGCTCTAAAGGCGAGAGATTCCCAAACTCACGATACGTCACCTCTGCTATCATGGCAAGAGATTCCCAAACTCACGATACGTCACCTCCGCTATCATGGCGAGAGATTCCCACACTCACAACAGGTCAGCTCTGCTATCACGGTGAGAGATTCCCAAACTCACAACAGGTCATCTCTGCTATCACGGCGAGAGATTCCCAAACTCACGACAGGTCAGCTCTGCTATCACGGTGAGAGATTCCCAAACTCATGACAGGTCAGCTCTGCTATCACGGCAAAAGATTCACAAACTCATGACAGGTCAGCTCCGCTATCACGGTGAGAGATTCCCAAACTCACGACAGGTCAGCTCTGCTATCACGGTGAGAGATTCCCAAACTCACGACAGGTCAGCTCTGCTATCACGGTGAGAGATTCCCAAACTCACAACAGGTCAGCTCCGCTATCACAGCGAGAGATTCCCAAACTCACGACAGGTCAGCTCCGCTATCACGGTGAGAGATTCCCAAACTCACGACAGGTCAGCTCTGCTATAACGGTGAGAGATTCCCAAACTCACGACAGGTCAGCTCTGCTATCACGGTGAGAGATTCCCAAACTCACAACAGGTCAGCTCCGCTATCACGGCGAGAGATTCCCAAACTCACGACAGGTCAGCTCCGCTATCACGGCGAGAAATTCCCAAACTCACGACAGGTCAGCTCTACTATCACGGTGAGAGATTCCCAAACTCACGACAGGTCAGCTCTGCTATCACGGTGAGAGATTCCCAAACTCACGACAGGTCAGCTCCGCTATCACGGCGAGAGATTCCCAAACTCACAACAGGTCAGCTCCGCTATCACGGCGAGAGATTCCGAAACTCACGACAGGTCAGCTCCGCTATCACGGCGAGAGATTCCCAAACTCACGACAGGTCAGCTCTGCTATCACGGTGAGAGATTCACAAACTCACGACAGGTCAGCTCTGCTATCACGGCGAGAGATTCCCAAACTCATGACAGGTCAGCTCCGCTATCACGGCGAGAGATTCCCAAACTCACGACAGGTCAGCTCTGCTATCACGGCGAAAGATTCCCAAACTCACGACAGGTCAGCTCCGCTATCACGGCGAGAGATACCCAAACTCACGACAGGTCAGCTCCGCTATCACGGCGAGAGATTCCCAAACTCACGACAGGTCAGCTCTGCTATCACGGTGAGAGATTCCTAAACTCACGATACGTCACCTCCGCTATCATGGCGAGAGATTCCCAAACTCACGATACGTCACCTCCGCTATCATGGAGAGAGATTCCCACACTCACGACAGGTCAGCTCTGCTATCACGGTGAGAGATTCCCAAACTCATGACAGGTCACCTCCGCTATCATGGCAAGAGATTCCCAAACTCACGACAGGTCAGCTCTGCTATCACGGTGAGAGATTCCCAAACTCACGACAGGTCAGCTCTGCTATCACGGTGAGAGATTCCCAAACTCACGACAGGTCAGCTCTGCTATCACGGTGAGAGATTCCCAAACTCACGACAGGTCAGCTCTGCTATCACGGTGAGAGATTCCCAAGCTCACGACAGGTCAGCTCCGCTATCATGGCGAGAGATTCCCAAACTCACAACAGGTCAGCTCTGCTATCACGGTGAGAGATTCCCAAACTCACAACAGGTCAGCTCCGCTATCACGGTCGAGAGATTCCCAAACTCACAACAGGCCGGCTCCGCTATCACAGCAAGAGATTCCCAAACTCACGACAGGTCAGCTCTCAGCAAGAAAGCCCCTGGCTCATGGCTGGTCTGTTCTGCCTCGATGATGGAAGTTACTCATGATTTCATAAGTACTTATGAAAACTCAATTTAAAGCTGCACCTAGAGAGACACAAAGTGTATTTACACTGGACACACAATCACAAAATGACAGGAACAGCTCCTGACTCGTAAAGGTTAAGAATCAGGTTAAGAGCTCTTATCTTCATCATCCTTAAGAATGAAAGCTCAGATTTGACTCAGACACCCGTCTGGCTCGAAACAAGCAGAAAAACAAATGGAGGAAAGTATCAAAAGGCTCTTAACCCTCAGTTACAAAGCAGTCTTTAGAAGACTGTGTTAAAAATGCACTGGCCTTTGTCAGGCAAAATTCCTGAGGCAAAACAGAGTGCGTTTCACTCTCTTCAGCTGGAATGGTGTTCTAACCTCACACTCTACTGCTATAACTCAACTCCACTGCTTCAAACCTCAAACAGAAACCAGGGTTGAACTGCTAACTAAGTTAACACCACAGCCTAAAGCTAAGAGAAATGGAGGAAGGAGGCCTGGGGAAGTGAGAAGCACTTTCTCCTCCAACAAAATCCATGGCAGAAGTGGCCTTGAGGCAGGCACCGACCTCACATCTGCTCCTGGACTCTCTGGCCTCTGGAGAGGGGAAATTCCAACCTGGAGGAACAGGGCGGCCTTGTCCTTAAACCAGGAGACACATAGCATGCTGAGGAACCGAAAGCAACCTGGAGGAACAGGGCAGAGACACAAGGCACTCTGCAGAGTCCAGGGAAACTGTGATGGCCACTTCCTTAAAAGAGTGAGCCCCTCTCTCCCAGTAGAATGCACAATCCCAACAGACGGGCATCAACTCTCCAGCTTCTCTCCACACTGTAAACTGACTTATTTCTGCTGTTACAGCTTTATTACTTAAGTTGGAATTCTAAAATTCAGGAGAGCACTAATGGCGTAAAACAAAAGAAAAAGAAAGTGCTACAAAACTAAACAGCACGAGTTACACATGAGTTTCTGTGGGAATTCAAACAGTGAATAAACACTTACAGACAATTTACACTTCAGACACCAACAACAGAAGTTAGTTTTGCTGTGAGAACTGTAGCCGTCCAGAGTCATCAAGACGTGCAGTTTGTTACAGTTTCTCTTTGGTTTGACATTTGGATTTCAGTGTTCTTTAAAGCTTGTCCAACCTAGCAACAGTAACTATGGTATAATGTTTGTGGGCGGAGCCTGGTCTACTGTAATACACATCTAAAAATGAAAATATGAATAATCTGATGTTTTTCAGAATGATTTGAATAAGAAGAAAAGTAAATGTGTACAACTTTAATATCACAAGATTTTAGAGGGCAAAGCACAGTTGGTCAGGCCACATTCTGACACACACAGACATACACACACACACACACACACACAAGTCTCTAACTTTCTTGCTTTCTCTCTTGACCTTATTTTCTTATAGAAACTTGCACAGTCACGCCGTCGCACGCAGCCATCTGGCAGCTCCACACACCTCTCTCGGGCGGGGGGCGTGTCCTGGAGTGCGTGTGTGTGGGCGGGTGCACATCTGTGAGTGGCATATGATTGACAGTGGCAGAGTGTGTGTGTGTCAGCGGCGCAGATTGATGATGCCTAGATGCCAGGGCCCACTGTGAGGAGGAAGTATTCACACACACACACACACACACACACACACACACACACACACACACACACCACTGCTGTATGTCAGGAGCGCTCACTAATGCCCAGTTAAAATCAAACTAAATTTATTACAAAATAAAAAGTTATTGTAATTAATTCAGCAGTTTGCTCTAAATTACCAATGATTAAAGACAGCTTTTACTCATCAACCTGACTTAGAGGAGGACTGGTTGCTAAGCAACGACTCTCTTCATGCTGCAGCTAACCATTACTAACCCGCTGTTCACACTAGCAGACAGCAAGTCGCTTACATCGCTCCAAGTTTGTCTTGAGGCGCTCACGTTCTCGACTGTGGGTGTGTACCAGGTCCAAGTTTCTAGGTTCATCAGCGACACAAACATTATCTGCTCCTTTATCCCACGCTTCATGTTTTTAAAATTGTCCCTGTATTTGTGCAAAGATGACTCATATTAACCAGGAAAAGAAGAAGCAATGTTTTACAGCCCCATTGTCGAGAACAGGAAGGAAAATGTCGAGGGGCAGAAGATGCGGAGTTCGGACGGCCTCGTCGGGGGCTGAGGAATTCATCGCCATGGCGTCATAACTCATTTGCATACATTTGAGAAAACCTCAGCTTGATTTGTCTCTTCATCTGAATCTCGGCTACAGATAGCGCTCTCCCAGAGGAAACGGCTCTGTCGCTCTGTCGCCCGCTCGTGTGAACGCTCTGTTACTTTCTACTTTTCCTTAGTGGAAGTTAAAAGTGAAGTGTTAAAAAAGTGTTAAAGGGTCAGATTTTCCTGCAGCTGGTTCAGTCAGGGGCTGAAGAAGAGTCTGAACAACTATCAACAACAAATTTCAAACCGGAACATTATCTTCACACAGCTTCTGAAATTAGCCAGAAAAGAAAAGAGCAATTTAAATTCAGAGAGAGAGAGAGGGGGGGAGTGAGTGAGAGAGAGAGAGAGAGGGGGGGAGAGTGTGTGTGAGAGAGAGAGAGAGAGAGAGAGAGAGAGAGAGGAGAGTGAGTGAGAGAGAGAGAGAGAGAGGGGGGGGGGAGAGTGAGTGAGAGAGAGAGGGGGGGTGAGTGAGAGAGAGAGAGAGAGAGAGAGAGAGAGAGAGGAGAGTGAGTGAGTGAGAGAGAGAGAGAGAGAGAGAGAGGGGGGAGAGTGAGTGAGAGAGAGCGGGGGGGGGTGAGTGAGAGAGAGAGAGAGAGAGAGTGTGTGAGAGAGGGAGATAGAGGGACTGAGAGGGAGAGAGAGAGAGAGAGAGGGGGGAAAGAGAGAGGAGAGAGAGAGAGAGAGAGAGAGAGTACAGAGGGCTGTGGCATCACTGTGGTTTTGAGTCTCCTGTTACACGGCCAGTGCTTAATTTATTTTGTGAGTCCAGTTGTGTGTGTGTGTGTGTGTGTGTGTGTGTGTGTGTGTTTAGGACAGATCAAAGGTTAGTGTATTACTTTAAAGCAGTAAGACAGTGTTCAGCTGCAGCTGTAAGTGTTTGAGGAGCTGACATTGACCCACAGTAAAGTGTAACTTTATGGAAAAGCGTGAAATGACAAGCAGTTTTACATGACAATGTCACCAGGCTCTGAGGGCTATGAAGACCCCCAGCACTGGGCTGTGGAACAGTGGAACTGTGTTCTCTGAAGAGATGGAGCCCCGTGTCGCGTCTCTGGGATGGGTTTTGTTGGTCCTGACACTGTAGCTGTGCTCTTGTCTCTCAGTGCATACATTTGGTCCTCAGAAAGAACAAAAACCAATGAAAAAAAAGCATACACACACACACACACACACACTGGTACAGACACACACAGCGCTATTGTTCAATGCTGGACACAAGGCCATAGGAGAGAAAGACGATGGCACTGACAGCACTTCGGCTCCACTCCAAAAGCCACTCAAACACACACACATACACACACACGAACACACACACACACACAAACACACAAAATTACACACAACCTCCCACTCACTCACACACTTCACTGTGTGCAGAAATGAACAGAACGAGTGGAAGAGAAGATAAGAAGCAGCACCTCTCTCTCTCACTAATGATGTGTGTGTGTGTGTGTGTGTGTGTGCCTGCGTGTGTGTGTGTATAACCTCGTTAGTGCATCTGAAAGTGCCAGGCCGTTATTTAGGGAAACGGATCCCACCATATGGGGCCGAGCGGTGCTTTATTAAGGAATTAAATATCTGGGTAATTAGTTGATTAACGAGTGTTAAATATCAATTACCGATGGGCGGAAGAGGGACAGATCTGGAGATAAGAGCACTGACACCAGAGGACAGACCATGATACAGATACAGCCTTCAAAACGCAGTCCAGCTCGGCTATGGAGTCATTAACAGGGCCCTGTGCAGGTTGACACATCGCAGCACCTCCGCTGGACATCTGCTTAACATTTCACTGATCTAATAACCACTAATTACATTCACTAACTCATTTAAATAATTCATAAAGTCAGTCCTGTAACTTCAAACTGTATTTGTGTTGGGAGAAAATGTGCTGTTCATTTATGTGTGGTTATATTATTAATGTATTCATATTTATAAACAAGAATAACCAAACCGTTCTCATCACACAGCGTTACATCACCGACACCACACACTGTTACATCACCAACACTGACATCACACACTGTTACATCACTGACAGTGACATCACACACTGTTGCATCACCAACGCTGACATCACACACTGTTACATCACTGACAGTGACATCACACACTGTTGCATCACCAACGCTGACATCACACACTGTTACATCACTGACAGTGACATCACACACTGTTACATCACTGACAGTGACATCACACACTGTTATATCACCAACACTGACATCACACACTGTTACATCACCGACACTAACATCACACACTGTTACATCACTGACAGCACACAGCGTTACATCACTGACAGTAACATCACACACTGTTACATCACTGACAGTGACATCACACACTGTTACATCACCGACACTGACATCACACACTGTAACATCACCGACACTGACATCACACATTTTTACATCACCGACCGTGACATCACACACTTTTACATCACAGACATTGACATCACACACTGTTACATCACTGACACTGATATCACACAGCATTACATCACCGACAGTGACATCACACACTGTTACATCACTGACACTGACATCACACACTTTTACATCACTGACAGTGACATCACACACCGTTACATCACCGACACTTGCATCACACACTGTTACATCACCGACACTGACATCACACACTGTTACATCACTGACACTGACATCACACATTGTTACTGCTCAGAGTATTATTAAACACAGCCCACATGCCCTCACCTCACACACACACACACACACCTCGCCATGGTTTCAGAGACTTGCATTAATTTGCTGAAGATTTACCTTAACCATAATTACTACTGCCCTAAGCCCAACCCTAATTAACCCCAACTTTAACCCTAATCCTGACCCTAACACTTACCCTTTCACTAAACTTACCCTAAAGACAGATTTCTGCTCCTGTGTCGAATTAATGCAGTGTCTACACCGCGATCTGTGTCTGTGCCCTACGCTGCACTAAGGCTGAATCTCAAAGATCTCCCTCCACTCTACGTAGGGCACAATGTAGGTCATAAAGATAATGCTTTAGCACTCTCTGGGTACAGTAGTATACGTTTTTAAATCAAAGAAGTGCACTATGGAGGGAGTAGATTTGGGGCAGAGTGTAGTTTACAGGTGGTGCCAGTAAAGAAACTAATACAACTCTGGCACATTTTCACATTTTTCCGCCTGCGTCTGTGTTTTTTCTTGGAGCTCAGTTGCTTATGGTTTAGATTTGACCCAAAACCAAAAACTGGACTAAACTTTTAGATGTTTACTTTCGAATGTGATCATTTATGTCAGTGACATCACACACTTTTACATCACAGACATTGACATCACACACTGTTACATCACTGACACTGATATCACACAGCGTTACATCACCGACAGTGACATCACACACTGTTACATCACAGACACTGACATCACACACTTTTACATCACTGACAGTGACATCACACACTGTTACATCACCGACACTGACATCACACACTGTTACATCACCGACACTGACATCACACACTGTTACATCACTGACACTGACATCACACATTGTTACATCACCGACACTGACATCACACACTGTTACATCACAGACACCACACAGCGTTACATCACTGACAGTAACATCACACACTGTTACATCACCGACACTGACATCACACACTGTTACATCACCGACACTGACATCACACACATTTACATCACAGGCACTGACATCACACACTGTTACATCACCGACGCTGACATCACAAACTGTTACATCACCGACACTGACATCACACACTGTTACATCACCGACACTGACATCACACACTGTTACATCACCGACACTGACATCACACGCTGTAACATCACCGACACTGACATCACACACTGTTACATCACAGGCACTGACATCACACACTGTTACATCACAGGCACTGACATCACACACTGTTACATCACTGACACTGGCATCACACACTGTTACAACACCGACACTGACATCACAGAGCGTTACAGTTGTATTCAGAGTCTGGTGTTCTTCTGGAATCTTCTCAGACAGATGCTGTCCTTATTAACGAGAAGCTTGGATTCTCTTCACAGCCCACATTCCCTCCATCTCAAAAGGAACCGTGGCATTTTCGGCAGGTAATAAAATGAGAGAGCGAGAGGTCTTTGTATCGTGTGTGAGTCGGTTTCTGAGTGTAGGTGGGCGGTGT
>NC_089819.1:28522150-28547150 GCF_029633855.1 Hoplias malabaricus
TTGCCCTGTGAAGGACTGGTGCCCCCTCCAGGGTGTGTTCCTGCCTTGCACCCAATGATTCCAGGTAGGCTCCAGACCAACCACGACCCTGAACTGGATAAGGGTTACAGATAATGAATGAATGAATGGTACTTAGTTTAATATTATAAAATTGAATTTGATCTCAAAGGGATCCGAATGTCCACTCTTCACAGGATCCTCGCAGAGCTCAGCCACACCTCCACAGCTCCATCTGAGAAGCTGCTTGAACCTTCTATTTCCAAATGAATCCCTAACACATGCTGTGATGTTGAGGTCTGGGCTCTGGGGCGATCAGTAAAATAAAACCCTTCTTTGAGAAACTGACAGTGAGGGACAGAGCACAAACAATGTTTTCTAAATGCTGGAAAACTATGAGCTTTCTTTTGATGTGAGTTTTGACATTAAATTAAAGAAGTGGAGGGTTATCTCTGACGTGTGCACAGTGCTGTATGCTGCGGTCTGGAAGTATTTGCGGGTCTTAATTCCATCATCTACATTCTGTCCGTGTGTGAAATAGTCGATGTATTACCAGAGCTCAGATATCCCTCAGTTAGAAAGAGAGAGAGAGAGAGTGTGTGTGTGTGTGTGTGTGTGTGTGTGTGTGTGTGTGTGAGCCTGAGTGACGTTTCCTCTCCGTGGGCTTTGCCCTCTGTGTTAAACAGCTCTGTGTTAAGTGCTGCGCAGATCAGAACAAGACGAGACGAGAAATAAAAGCAGCTTTAGAGCAGCTCCGAGCTGTTCATGACCCCACATCACTGCTGTAGTTTAACATAATCACACACACACACACACACACACACACACACACACACACACACACAATAAGATTATCCTGGAGTTTGATGGCAGATCAGACCAACTCCAAGCAACGGCTACAGAGTAGAGTCACACACACACACACACACACACACACACACACACACACACACATGCACACACACTGGATTTGTCACCAGGGTTTGACTGATATATCATTTCATCAATAAAATCCATCAATATTAAAGGCCATATTCAAAGGCCTTTATTTAAATTTATTTAAACAGACTTCTCTTCTGTTTGTGTTCATTCAGAAACACTGCATTTTTTAAAGTGAAGCGGTGTGTGTGAGTAAGAAGCGACTGTATCTTTTAAAGTGGAGCGGTGTGTGTGAGTAAGAAGCGACTGTATCTTTTAAGGTGGAGCGGTGTGTGTGAGTAAGAAGCGACTGTATCTTTTAATGTGGAGCGGTGTGTGTGAGTAAGAAGCGACTGTATCTTTTAAGGTGGAGCGGTGTGTGTGAGAAAGAAGCGACTGTATCTTTTAAGGTGGAGCGGTGTGTGTGAGTAAGAAGCAACTGTATTTTTTAAGGTGGAGCGGTGTGTGTGAGTAAGAAGTGACTTTGTCTTTTAAGGTGGAGCGGTGTGTGTGAGTAAGAAGCGACTGTATCTTTTAATGTGGAGCGGTGTGTGTGAGTAAGAAGCGACTGTATCTTGTTGGTGTCTGAAGTGTAAATTGTCTGTAAGTGTTTATTCACTGTTTGAATTCCCACAGAAACTCTTGTGTAACTCTAGCTGTTTAGTTTTGTAGCACTTTTTCTCCGTGTTTACGTTCATGCAGTTAGCGCTCTCCTGAATTTAGAGGCAGTTCCACCTTAAGTAATGTAATTATAACAGCAAAAATAAGTCAGTGTTACCCCCCTATGGAGCAAGAATAGAGCAACATCACAGCCTCCAGGTGATGTTTCCCGGCTGTGGCTGAGTGCACTAACTTTGTTTCCTATTTACAGAACCAGGGCTGCATACAAGCACTGGACCTTTTTCCAGAGCAAGCAGCAAGAGCAACAAATGGCAAAAATACATTCTCTGAAGTTTGGACATTGTGTCAACACAGACTGAATGTTCCTGGTGTAATATACACGGTCAGATATGGGCAGAGGCCAGAGCTGTTACTGTCCAGAGAAGGGTTTGGACACAAGAGAAAAAGGACTCTGGGAACCCAACATCCCCTGTACGTCCAACAGCAGACGCACTTCTGACGCTGATAACGTGAGGTGAGAAACAGGGTTTGTGTGTTTAATGAAAGAGTTTAAGAAGTGTAAGATATAAGAAGTAATCATAACTTCAGTCAGGAAAGCTCCAACACACACACACACACACACACGTATATACATACAAACCCACTCCTGCACACAAACACAATTTAAAACTGTTTTTGTTTCTTAAGCAAAAAAGGGGAGAAATGGAAAACCATAAACACAGCTCCATTTTCAGAACGAATGTCTCTCAGGGGATTATGGGGGTTGGAGTTTTTTGTCCCAAGGGATTGTGGGGGTTTGAGTTCTTCCCTCAAAGATCCATCACGGCTCTTAACCACCACTAATGTCTCTCTCACTGCATCCTTCCAAATGAATATTTCAGAGAGGATAATGAGACAGAAAGGGGGAGACACACACAGAGAGAGAGAGAGAGAGAGAGAGAGAGAGAGAGAGAGACAGAGAATGTCCTCTTGAGCGTGAGGACGCATAAAAATTACGGCTCTCCTGGAGAGTGACGTGAACCGACACAAACCCAAAGTCAAGGCCACATAATCCCAACAAGGCCACGCCCACTCTTTTTGCATGTTCCCGCCCATCTCATTACTGTTTGGTTGGAGTAATTTGCATTTCCCTGCCCCTGGAATCTGTGTTCACCACCCGTCTCGTGTGCGATGTTTGTGGTATGGATGGCAGGTAGTGGTAGGATGTGGATGCTGAATGTGGGGGCTAGACAGCGCCCTCTGCAGGCAGTGGGCAGTAAGACAGCTTCGTAAGAAATAAGACTCATTGTTATCCTTTGTGTTACAGCAATTACTATTATTATTATTATTATTATTATTACTATTATTTAATAAAAATCAGGGACAGCACGGTGGAGCAGCAGGTAGTGTCTCTGTCACAGCTTCAGGGACCTGGAGGTTGTGGGTTCGAGTCCCGCTCCGGGTGACTGTCTGTGAGGAGTGTGGTGTGTTCTCTCTGTGTCTGTGTGGGTTTCCTCCCGGTGACTGTCTGTGAGGAGTGTGGTGTGTTCTCCCTGTGTCTGCGTGGCTTTCCTCCGGGTGACTGTCTGTGAGGAGTGTGGTGTGTTCTCCCTGTGTCTGCATGGGTTTCCTCCGGGTGACTGTCTGTGAGGAGTGTGGTGTGTTCTCCCTGTGTCTGCGTGGGTTTCCTCCAGGTGACTGTCTGTGAGGAGTGTGGTGTGTTCTCTCTGTGTCTGTGTGGGTTTCCTCCGGGTGACTGTCTGTGAGGAGTGTGGTGTGTTCTCCCTGTGTCTGCGTAGGTTTTCTCCGGGTGACTGTCTGTGAGGAGTGTGGTGTGTTCTCCCTGTGTCTGCGTGGGTTTCCTCCGGGTGACTGTCTGTGAGGAGTGTGGTGTGTTCTCCCTGTGTCTGCGTGGGTTTCCTCCGGGTGACTGTCTGTGAGGAGTGTGGTGTGTTCTCCCTGTGTCTGCGTGGGTTTCCTCCGGGTGACTGTCTGTGAGGAGTGTGGTGTGTTCTCCCTGTGTCTGCGTGGGTTTCCTCTGGGTGACTGTCTGTGAGGAGTGTGGTGTGCCTTGCACCCAGTGATTCTGGGTAGGCTCCGGACCCATCACCGCCCCCGAACTGGATAATGGTTACAGACACACACATACACACACACACACACATTGTCTCCTCCTTCAACATCCACAGCTGAGGTGCCCTTTGATAAAGACACATAAGCCCAACTGCTCCCCAGGTGCTGGGACGACTGCACACTGCTCTCTCTCTCTCTCTCTCTCTCTCTCTCTCTCTCTCTGTGTTTGTGTGTGTGTGTGTGTGTTTGATGCCACAGATGGGTAAAATGCCACAGCACAATCTCTTTGTGCAAAGACAAGGAAATGCCACGTTTCCACGTTTCACACCATGGGGAGGGTGTGTGGGGGGTGCACTGTCAAGCTGCACTCAGCCTGTGAGCACAGCGAAGTCGAGTGAAGGGTTTTCTGAGTGTTTGTGCAGTGCAGTTCAGCTCATCACAGCCCGACAGTGCATGCACACACACACACACACACACACACACACACACACACATGTTGATGATAAGAGAGCAAATTTCAGCCACTAGAAAATAAAAATATTAAATAAAAAAATAAAGGTGGTTCTATACAGTTCATAAACACAGCTGGAGCTAACAGCTAACCGCCAGTGGTGGACAGTGATGAAGTAATGTAATGTAATTCGATACTGTACTTAAGCACTTTTTTTGTAGTTTACTCAAGTATTTTTACTTTGGGCGACTTTTCACTTTTAACTCTGCTACATTATGAAAATCTGCTGTTCCTTTTGGTTCATGTGTGAAAAGAAATTACCATAAAATGTCTGAACAAATTTCCCGGCTCCGCACAGCCCTCCATGTGATATACAGCGGCTCTGTTGCTAGGAGATGAACAAACACAGTTGCCGCACTTGTTTATATCAACCGTTGAGTGAATATGAGACTGTCAGTAACCACTGTCAGTTCTTAGAACCGTTATGAATTAACACAGCGATTTGTAGCGGTTAGCATTAGCTTCTACAGTAACTACTATTCATTCTTAAACACAGTTTACGCATCACTCACAACTCACACTGCGGTGGGCTTCAGGGCTTGTTTTTCCCCGATTTCAGACGGTCACATCTCCAGTCAGTGAGCTCCCGCAGCGCCCCCTTCCGGTGGCTCTCTTAAATGCACAAAAATATTTGGCCAATTTCTTAAAGACAGATCAGAAATTTGACACAGCACACACACGTAATAAATACCGTCCACATTTTGAGATGATACCGCCCAACCCTAGTGTTTACTTATCGGATCTGAAGCAGCTGCACATGAGTTAAAGTCACCATGCCCATTGACAAGAGTCCACCAGAGGGGAATAAAATCCCCTCCAATACCCACCACAGTCTGGACAGAGGACAGTGTAACTGTGTTCTCTCAATTATTTTGAGGTGATCTGTGATTAAATCTGATATTTACATATTATTGATCTTAATATTGATCATATTACCAGTATTGATATTAATACTATCACTGATCTAATATTGATACGGATCAGAATCTGATCACAATACTAATGCTAATGCTGATAATCGTATTGACATTGATGTATATTAACACTAAATATATTTTTAATATTACCATCGATACAGATTCTGCTTGATTTAAAGATATTATTATATTAATTGTGGTAATATCATTGACATTAATATTAACACTCTATGTATATCACTGGTACTAACATAAACACTACTGATGTTATTGACCTCTGAGCTTGTTTTTATCGTGTAGAATATTCCATATTAATTTACTTTTAAGAAGAAGGAGAATGAAGTGCTCGGTGACAGAAAGCTGCAGAGAAGCCTTCCTTCCGCTTCACGTATGACACAAAGAAGGAGAGGAAACTTTGTTTTTGTCTTCAGACGGAGCCTGAGGTGTTTCTATATCGAGCTGCATTCAGCAACACACCGAGAGCAAAAAAAAAAACCTCACAAACAGGGAAATAAAATAATAAAAATAAAAATAAAAACACGCTGGCGGAGAGAGATCACCCGCCACGAGCTGGAGACGCCGCCGTTTTGATTTTTTACAATTTCACCACAACGCAGGGGGAGAAATGAAAGCTAGACTTTCCTGTAATGAGATGAGTGTGTGTGTGTGTGTGTGTGTTTCTCATTGCCAGAATCCTCCTCCTGCTATTTTCTGTGAAGGGAAATCGTATGATGAGAATCCAGCGCTGGTTAACAGAAAGCGGGTAGCAGTTCCTATGAGTCCTGCATTCACACAGCTTCAGAAATGCATTATAAGATCTACACAATGCCTTATAACACCTCGCACAGGTCCTCAGCAGCGCTTATAAATCACTGTGATCATTATTTCTAACATCACTGATATCATTTATTCATTTCCAAGGGGGAGTATGGGAGAAAAATAGGAAAAAAGCATTTCTTTTGAATCCTGTATTCATGCAGCTCATATAAACCCTCATGATTCCTGGCATTCTAACACTCACTGATTCTAACACTCACTGACTCTAACACTCACTGATTCTAACACTCACTGATTCTAACACTCACTGACTCTAACACTCACTGACCCTAACACTCACTGATTTTAACACTCACTGACTCTAACACTCACTGACTCTAACACTCACTGATTCTAACAGTCACTGACTCTAAAACTCACTGATTCTAACACTCACTGACTCTAACACTCACTGATTCTAACACTCACTGATTTTAACACTAGCTCACTAACACTCACTGATTCTAACACTAGCTCACTAACACTCACTGATTTTACACTCACTGATTTTAACACTCACTTATTCTAACACTCACTGACTCTAACACTCACTGATTCTAAAACTAGCTCATTAACACTCACTGATTCTAACACTAGCTCACTAACACTCACTGATTTTACACTCACTGATTCTAACACTAGCTCATTAACACTCACTGATTCTAACACTAGCTCACTAACACTCACTGATTTTACACTCACTGACCCTAACACTCACTGATTCTAACACTCACTGACTCTAACACTCACTGATTCTAACACTAGCTCACTAACACTCACTGACCCTAACACTCACTGACCCTAACATTCACTGACTCTAACACTCACTGATTCTAACACTCACTGATTATAACACTCACTGATTTTAACACTCACTGACCCTAACACTCACTGATTCTAACACTCACTGACTCTAACACTCACTGATTTTAACACTCATTGACTCTAACACTCACTGATTCTAACACTCACTGATTCTAACACTAGCTCACTAACACTTACTGATTCTAACACTAGCTCACTAAAACTCACTGATTTTAAGACTCACTGACCCGAACACTCACTGATTCTAACACTCACTGACTCTAACACTCACTGATTCTAACACTTGCTCACTAACACTCACTGACCCTAACATTCACCGACTCTAACACTCACTGACTCTAACACTCACTGATTTTAACACTCACTGATTCTAACACTCACTGATTTTAACACTCACTGACCCTAACACTCACTGATTCTAACACTCACTGACTCTAAAACTCACTGATTCTAACACTCACTGACTCTAATACTCACTTATTTTAACACTCACTGACCCTAACACTCACTGACTCTAACACTCACTGATTCTAACACTCACTGACTCTAACACTCACTGATTCTAACACTCACTGATTCTAACACTAGCTCACTAACACTCACTGATTCTAACACTCACTGATTTTAACACTCACTGATTCTAACACTCAGTGATTTTAACACTCACTGATTCTAACACTCACTGACCCTAACACTCACTGATTCTAACACCCACTGATTCTAACACTAGCTCACTAACACTCACTTATTCTAACACTCGCTCACTAACACACAATTACTCTAACACTCACTGATTCTAACACTAGCTCACTAAACCTCACTGACTCTAATACACACTGATTCTAACACTCACTGATTCTAACACTCACTCACTGATTCTAACACTCACTCACTAGCACTCACTGATTCTAACACTCACTGATTCTAACACTCACTCACTAACACTCACTGACTCTAACACTCACTCACTAACACTACTGATTCTAACACTCACTCACTCACACTCACTGATTCTAACATTCACTAATTCTAACACTCACTCATTCTAACACTCACTGATTCTAACACTCGCTCACTAACACTCACTGATTCTAACACTCGCTCACTAACACTCACTGATTCTAACACTCGCTCAGTAAAACTCACTGATTTTAACACTCACTGATTCTAAGACTCACTGATTCTAACACTCACTCACTAACACCCACTCCTTCACTCAGTAATCTAAAGCTGCAGAGAGAAGTGGTCGTGGAGTCTTTGAGGGTTGTGTGGTCTTTAGTAAAGGTCTGTGCTGAATGAGCCCCATCACTGATCCCGGAGCTGCTGCAGCGGACCACATGGGCCACAGGTGTGGAGTGGAGCACATGCCGGGCTTAGTACTCTGGGAAGGCTGGATGTACATTGCTGTGAGTATTTGATGGCATTCAGCCTTCACATGAACGTCAGTAAGCTCCGGTGAGTTCTGGCACTCCAGCTCATCCCAGAGGTCCATCGCTCTTGAGAACACAGCTCTGTGCTTTACACCAATCTGGTCCACTCTAAGCATTGGTGGTCTTAGGGTCATGTGCAGCTGCACTGTCTCTCTCTCTCCCTCTCTCTCTCTCTCTTTCTCTCTCTTACACTCACTAACTCTCTCTCTCTCTCTTACACTCACTAACTCTCTCTCTCTCTCTCTTCCATTAACACTCACTCTCTCTCTCACACACACACACACTCACTCACTCTCTCTCTCCTGACTCTAATAACGAGCGAATAATGGGTTTTAGTGGTTGAAGTGTCAGAGTTATGATGATGGATGTGAATGCTGTAAATTTTAGCTTTCATTGAACGTCTGAGTGAAGATGAACCTCCAGCTACAGAGCCATACTTTGACTATTATTATTATTATTATTATTATTATTATTATTATTATTATTATTATAAGTATGTGAGATCATGTGATCAGAACTGTAAACACCATAATACTGTTTAACAATGCCTACAAATGGACTACAGCTTTATACCAGCATCGGGCTGTGGAACAGTGGAACTGTGTTCTCTGGAGTGATGGAGTTCCTCTGGTGTGTGGAACAGTGGAACTGTGTTCTCTGGAGTGATGGGGTTCCTCTGGTGTGTGGAACAGTTGAACTGTGTTCTCTGGAGTGATGGAGTTCCTCTGGTGTGTGGAACAGTGGAACTGTGTTCTCTGGAGTGATGGGGTTCCTCTGGTGTGTGGAACAGTTGAACTGTGTTCTCTGGAGTGATGGGGTTCCTCTGGTGTGTGGAACAGTTGAACTGTGTTCTCTGGAGTGATGGAGTTCCTCTGGTGTGTGGAACAGTGGAACTGTGTTCTCTGGAGTAATGGGGTTCCTCTGGTGTGTGGAACAGTGGAACTGTGTTCTCTGGAGTGAGGGGCTTCCTCTGGTGTGTGGAACAGTGGAACTGTGTTCTCTGGAGTGATGGGGTTCCTCTAGTGTGTGGAACAGTGGAACTGTGTTCTCTGGAGTGATGGGGTTCCTCTGGTGTGTGGAACAGTTGAACTGTGTTCTCTGAAGTGATGGAGTTCCTCTGGTGTGTGTAACAGTGGAACTGTGTTCTCTGGAGTGATGGAGATCCTCTGGTGTGTGGAACAGTGGAACTGTGTTCTCTGGAGTGATGGGGCTCCTCTGGTGTGTGGAACAGTGGAACTGTATTCTCTGGAGTGATGGAGCTCCTCTGGTGTGTGGAACAGTGGAACTGTGTTCTCTGGAGTGATGGGGTTCCTCTGGTGTGTGGAACAGTGGAACTGTGTTCTCTGGAGTGATGGGGCTCCTCTGGTGTGTGGAACAGTGGAACTGTGTTCTCTGGAGTGATGGGGCTCCTCTGGTGTGTGGAACAGTGGAACTGTATTCTCTGGAGTGATGGAGTTCCTCTGGTGTGTGGAACAGTGGAACTGTGTTCTCTGGAGTGATGGGGCTCCTCTGGTGTGTGGAACAGTGGAACTGTATTCTCTGGAGTGATGGAGTTCCTCTGGTGTGTGGAACAGTGGAACTGTGTTCTCTGGAGTGATGGAGATCCTCTGGTGTGTGGAACCAGTGGAACTGTATTCTCTGGAGTGATGGAGTTCCTCTGGTGTGTGGAACAGTGGAACTGTGTTCTCTGGAGTGATGGAGTCCCTCTGGTGTGTAGAACAGTGGAACTGTGTTCTCTGGAGCTCTTCGGCTGATCACCTGTGGCTTTCTCACACCATCAGGCATGTGAGAGAATGTAAACATTAATTTACTCATTGTCTACAACCGGTGGAATCACTGGGCACAAGACGGGAACACACCCTGGAGGGGACACCAGTCCTTCACAGGGCTACACACACTCACACATTCACTCTGACACTCACACCTACGGACACTTATGAGTTTCCAATCCACCTACCAACGTGTATTTTTGGAGCGTGGGAGGAAACCGGAGCACCCAGAGGAAACCCACACAGACACAGGGAGAACACACCACACACCTCACAGACAGTCACCCGGAGGAAACCCACGCAGACACAGAGAGAACACACAACACTCCTCACAGACAGTCACCCGGAGGAAACCCACGCAGACACAGAGAGATCACATCACACACCTCACAGACAGTCACCCGGAGGAAACACATGCAGACACAGAGAGAACACACCACACTTCTCACAGACAGTCACCCGGAGGAAACCCACGCAGACACAGAGAGAACACACCACACTCCTCACAGACAGTCACCCAGAGTGGGACTCGAACCCAGAATCTCCAGGACCCTGGAGCTGTGACAGAGACACTACCTGCTGCTCAGGATGTAAACAGTGCTATACAAATAAATCAGACTTGACTCGTAGAAGCTGCTACTGCAGTGAGTGAGCGAATGTGTGTATCAGGGACTGAGTGACAGAGTGAAGGAAAAGTGAGTAAGTGAGTAAATATGAGAGTTAGGGAGGGTAATGCTTGAGTGACTGAAGGAGGGAGTGAGTGACAGAGTGAGTGAAATAGTGTGTGAGTTTGGGAGTGTGAGAGCGTGTGAGTGTCTGAGGGAGGGAGGAAGAGAATCTGTGAATAAAGGAGTGAAAGAGTGAGTGAGTGAGTGACATAGTAAGGGAGAGAGTGTGATGGAGTGAATGATCGCGTGTGAGAGGGTGGATATTGCTTGAGTGACTGAAGGAGGGAGGAGAAGAATATGTGAATAAGGGAGTGAAAGAGTGAATGAGTGAGTGAGTAAGGGATCTGAGAAATGTACCTGAGAGTGAACTGCTCCAAAGTCGCCGATGTGTCCACGAGGATCTGGAAGCTGAGAGTTTGTCCCTGTTTGACCGGAGTGGACGGCGCAATGATGTGGACGTTCCGGTCGAGCTGGAGCCTCCTTCCCTCGAGTTTCCCATCCACCGAGCCCAGGGTCAGCGTCCCAATCCGCTGCGTGTCCCCTTCCTGTGCACTAGCCCCTACGCACTGTTCAGAGAGTGTGTAGTGCAGCTCCACTGTGGGGATGGGAGGTGGCTCCTGGGTCCTCCGGCGAGGAGGAGGGGCCAGAGAGGGAGAGAACCAGGTCCCTGGCACATCCAGCCGCACAACACACACTCCCACGCTGCCCCGCAGGCGACAGGAACCAGACACGACACCCTCTCCGTGATCCCGTACCCCCAAAACACGCACACATGGCAGAGCAGAGTCATCGGGGTCATCGTCCCACCTGGGGAAAAACAAATAATAGATCTCATTAATATCACTGTGGTTCCACCTTAATATCTATAAGTTCAAATTAACATCGCCTCTGTTTTTATTAATATATCTGCAGATTCACATTAATATATCTGTAGTTTCTCAGTTCCACCTTAATATCTCTGTAGTTTCTCATTAATAGCTCTGTAGTGCCTCATTTGTATCCCTGTATTTCCACCTTAACATCTCTGTAGTTTCTCATTAATATATCTGTATTGTCTCATTAATATATGTTAAGTTCCACTTTAACATCTCTGTATTGTCGCATTAATGTCTCTGTTTTGTCTCATTAATGTCTCAAAAGTTTTAAGGGGCTGGAGTGGTCCTCACCTGCGTCCCGCCAGGTAGAAGAGCAGGTAAGCCTGTGGTCGCTCCGCCTTTATTGCCGTGGTAACCAGATGTGCCCTCACTTTCCAGCCGGGCGGCAGGTGTAGCGTGTTGGCGAGGTGTGTGTTGGCGGTGGTTAGCGCCCCCTGCAGGAGCTCTGGGGGGACAGGGGCGTCAGCCGTCAGGTTTCCGTAGCTACAGTTGACGGACAGCAAGGGAGCGGGGCCTGAGGGCTGCTGTAGGAAGAGGGTCTCGCTTCGAGTCTGCAGGCTCCCATTACGCATCACGTCCTGCCCCGCCTCCCGCAGGAAAAAAGAGGCGGAGTCAGTACCCAACAGTTGACAGGAAACAGGGAGATACGTCAGAGAAGATGATGAGAAACGAGGGACCACCTCCATCATCACCCCCGACCTGCTCTCACACACTACAGAGAGAGAGAGAGAGAGAAAGAGAGGGAGAGAGAGAGGGGGAGAGAGAGAGAGTGAGAGACATTAATGTTTAACAGTGGCTCTCTAAGATAAACACTGTGAGATGTGATTACACTGCCCTGTTGGTTTTCTGTCAGTTTTCATCTTGAACAGAGAGGTTCGAGGTGAGTGTGTGTGTGTGTGTGTGTGTGTGTGAGAGAGAGAGAGAGAGAGAGAGAGAGAGAGAGAGAGAGAGAACACCTGTGTGCATGAGTGTGTTTCTAAAGTCTTAATGCATAGCGACCTTTCATACATGCTTTTGTGAATGTGCTGAACTCTACAGTAATTCTGCACAGAGAACACACACACAGACACACACACACACACACACTTGATATTTTCCAGCTGCTATTTACATTGTGTGCAGAGTGAAGATTTCATCAAGACAGGTCTCTGTTCCTAACACAGCCCCCTCACCGCACAGGGCTTGCTAGTGTGTGTGTGTGTGTGTGTGTGTGTGTGTGTGTGGAGGCACTGGGATCCATGAAAATGCTCAGGGTGACGAGGGCAGCTGACGAGCCTGGATTTGCAATTCATTTTACATTTTACATTCTCGTGTTTTTGTCTGTTCTTGTGTTCTTGTCTGTGCTCGTGTTCTTGTCTGTGCTCGTGTTCTTGTCTGTGTTTGTGTTCTTGTCTGTGCTCGTGTTCTTGTCTTTGCTCGTGTTCTTGTCTGTGCTTGTGTTGTTGTCTTTGCTCGTGTTCTTGTCTGTGCTCGTGTTCTTGTCTGTGTTTGTGTTCTTGTCTGTGCTTGTGTTCTTGTCTGTGCTCGTGTTGTTGTCTTTGTACGTGTTCTTGTCTTTGCTCGTGTTCTTGTCTGTGTTTGTGTTCTTGTCTGTGCTCGTGTTCTTGTCTTTGCTCGTGTTCTTGTCTTTGCTCGTGTTGTTGTCTTTGTTTGTGTTCTTGTCTTTGCTCGTGTTTTTGTCTGTGCTCGTGTTGTTGTCTTTGCTCGTGTTCTTGTCTTTGCTCGTGTTCTTGTCTGTGCTCGTGTTCTTGTCTTTGCTCATGTTCTTGTCTTTGCTCGTGTTCTTGTCTGTGCTCGTGTTCTTGTCTGTGTTTGTGTTCTTGTCTGTGCTCGTGTTCTTGTCTGTGCTCGTGTTCTTGTCTTGCTCGTGTTGTTGTCTTTGTTCGTGTTCTTGTCTTTGCTCGTGTTTTTGTCTGTGCTCGTGTTCTTGTCTTTGCTTGTGTTCTTGTCTGTGCTCGTGTTGTTGTCTTTGCTCGTGTTCTTGTCTTAGCTCG
Source organism: Hoplias malabaricus (assembly GCF_029633855.1). Lineage (NCBI taxonomy): Eukaryota > Metazoa > Chordata > Actinopteri > Characiformes > Erythrinidae > Hoplias > Hoplias malabaricus. The sequence goes on from NC_089819.1 coordinate 28,535,544, forward strand.
TGTTCTTGTCTTTGCTCGTGTTCTTGTCTGTGCTCGTGTTCTTGTCTGTGTTTGTGTTCTTGTCTGTGCTCGTGTTCTTGTCTGTGCTTGTGTTCTTGTCTGTGCTCGTGTTCTTGTCTTTGCTCGTGTTCTTGTCTTTGCTCGTGTTCTTGTCTGTGCTCGTGTTGTTGTCTTTGTTTTCTTGTCTTTGCTCGTGTTTTTGTCTGTGCTCGTGTTGTTGTCTTTGCTCGTGTTCTTGTCTTTGCTCGTGTTCTTGTCTTTGCTCGTGTTCTTGTCTGTGCTCGTGTTCTTGTCTGTGCTTGTGTTCTTGTCTGTGCTCGTGTTCTTCTCTGTTTGTGTTCTTGTCTGTGCTCGTGTTCTCGTGTTCTTGTCTGTGTTTGTGTTCTCAGGTTCTTGTCTGTGTTTGTGTTCTCGTGTTCTTGTCTGTGTTTGTGTTCTCATGTTCTTGTCTGTGATCGTGTTCTTGTCTGTGTTTGTGTTCTCGTGTTCTTGTCTGTGTTTTTGTTCTTGTCTGTGTTTGTGTTCTCGTGTTCTTGTCTGTGTTTGTGTTCTCATGTTCTTGTCTGTGATCGTGTTCTTGTCTGTGTTTGTGTTCTCGTGTTCTTGTCTGTGTTTTTGTTCTTGTCTGTGTTTGTGTTCTCGTGTTCTTGTCTGTGCTTGTGTTCTTGTCTGTGCTCGTGTTCTCGTGTTCTTGTCTGTGTTTGTGTTCTTGTCTGTGTTTGTGTTCTCGTGTTCTTGTCTGTGTTTGTGTTCTCATGTTCTTGTCTGTGTTTGTGTTCTCGTGTTCTTGTCTGTGTTTGTGTTCTCATGTTCTTGTCTGTGTTTGTGTTCTTGTCTGTGTTTGTGTTCTCGTGTTCTTGTCTGTGCTTGTGTTCTTGTCTGTGCTCGTGTTCTTGTCTGTGATCGTGTTCTTGTCTGTGCTCCTGTTCTTGTCTGTGATCGTGTTCCTGTCTGTGCTCCTGTTCATGTCTGTGCTCATGTTCTTGTCTGTGCTCGTGTTCTTGTCTGTGCTCCTGTTCTTGTCTGTGCTCCTGTTCTTGTCTTTGCTCCTGTTCTTGTCTGTGTACACCAGTTGAAAGCAATGGTCCTGCCTTGGGCCTCACATTGTTGTGTGTAATGTGTATATTCCTGTGGCATGAAAAAAGGGGCAGTCTTCCACAGCACTCAAACCTCAGGAATAACCAACAGACAGTTCACAAAAACAGCCTCAAACAAAGGATTTGTCACAAGAGGGTCAATGAGACTTTGAGTCACTGCAGGTGTGAGTATTTGCCAAGGGGCGGAGCCAGGAGGGAGTTAGAGCAGGACTAAACCGGTCCCTGGGTGTAATCTTGTTCTTGTTTCTTTGTTTTCTCCTCGGTTTGGGTTTCGTTTCTCGTCACAGACTGCATCCTGCCTCCCTGTCTGCCTCGAGACGCTCACGAAAGAAGAATTTGCATGTGCGTTTTGCATATCGGCGCTGGAAGTCACGGTGGTGAACTCAGTTGAAAGGAATGAAACTTCTCGCTCCTGAAATCTCGCCGGAAAACAGGAGTGTGACTAGGCTTTCACCCACTGTCGCGCCGGTAATAACCCAGTGTTTTTAAAAGAAAGGCTGAACGTTTCCTCTCTCCTCCAGACTCACACACTCCCTCTGTTCTGGAGTTTCACTTATTTATTTATTTATATATTTATTTATTTTGCTGAGTCAGGCATTTGGCTTCGCGCCGCTTTCAACAAACAAACAGAAGAATCATCACAAACCTCAACAAGCTGACTGGAATGTGTTGGGACTATCTTCCATCGCTTCTTTATTTCATCTCCCCTCTGTATTACTGAGTGTGTGTGTGTGTGTGGGGGGGGGGGGGGGGAGCAAAGTCAAGGTGTGAAAATATAATGAAGTTTGGAGTGGCGCTGAGCCTCATGATGACGGCTTAACCACACAATAATCCCTTCAGAGGGAGAGAGAGAAGGAGGGAGAGAGAAATAGAGAGACAGGGAGACAGAGAGAGAGAGAGAGAGAGAGAGAGAGAGAGAGAGAGAGAGTACCCTGTCAGCAATCTACTCTAAATATCCCACACATACAGAGAGTTGTCCCCAAACAAAAACAAAGGCCACAGAAGTGTGGTGGCTCTGAGAATAAATGATGAATGAACTCTTCTTCGTTGGTGTCTCACACTCTAACACTTTGCACTCGACACTTAGCCCCTCAGCTGCTGTTGCTTTTCCATTAGCGGACCCCCCGAAACAACAAATTACAACTACATATCTTCGAGAGGACACAGCGCGCTCCTGAACACCACAAACCACTGATGTGTCCAGAAGCAAAGGCTGCAGCCCAGGTAGTCTGCACTATACACCTGTTAGCCTAGGTGTCAAATGCAGCACTACGTCTGACCCAGAGGAATTTCTCATTTCTCAGAAGTGTCTCATTGATGTCTCACGAGATGTAATGGTGATTCTCCTAAAAATGCTCAGAAGAAATACCTGTGATTCTCATGTCTGGGCTCTGAGCGCTGGTGAGAAACATTGGTGCTGTCTTTAGTTCAGTGGCAGATAAACAGGAGTGTTATTATCTCAGCACTGAGCCCAGGGTGAGACAGCACTGAGACCTCCACTCAAACTCCAGAGGAGACATATGGGACACTCCTGGACTCTCTCAGGACACACATCTGAGCAACAGGAAAAGACTAAACACAGCACACACAAACACACACACATACATGTTAACAAGACAACACCACACACACACACAAACACACGCATGCTAACAAGACTAAACAACACACACACATACATGTTAACAAGACAACACTACACACACATACACATACTAATAAGACTAAATACTATCAAACACAGGCACATGCTAAGACCACCACACACACACATGCACACAATCACACACACGTGCCAACAAGATAACACCACACACATATGCTAATGACTAAGACTAAACACCAAACACACACACACACTTGCTAATGAGGCTAAATACCACACACACACACATGGTAATGAGGCTAAACACCACCACACATACATACACACATGCTAATGAGGCTAAACACCACACACACACACATGCTAATGTGGTTATACACCACACATGCACACGTGCTAACAGCCACATCATGAAATAGCTGTTATACTGAGACCCAGTGGCCTGGAGGTGTCATAAATTCTTGGGGGACCCTCTCTAAGAAGCATAAAAAGAATTTGATTCCTTTAAAAATAGGAACCCATCCTTTGTTGCAGTGTAACGCTAACCCTATCCACTGAGAGGCGCTAATCCAAAACCAGGTGTAGTACAGAGTGCAGGAGTGGATGGATGGTGCAGGAGATGGATGAGGTTGAAGACCCTGTGGAGTGTGGATATGAGGGATGTGCGCTATAAAGCAAGACGTGAGGCTAACGAAGGCGACAGGCTCAAAGAGACCCGTCAGTTTGGCACACAGACGCATTTTTTACGGCCCTCTCGGGGCGAGGAGACCACTATAACTCCCCACACTTCTGCTCCAACGCAGATTCGCTCCACTCTCCAGACCCAAGGCTGACCCCACCCTCCACAACTCAGGTGCTTACAGACGTCTGCTCACACACTGCGTCCAAACACAGACACAGTGCTTAGAGTGGGTGAATTATCAGTGACTTCATCCCATATAATGAGCTCTGGAGCAGCTGCACATAAGTCGAAGGTCACCATGCCTGATTTCAAGTGTCCGTCAGAGGACTATAAAGCCTTGGGCGCATATAAAACATGTGGACAGTTTACTGGTTGGAACACTTTTGGCAGTGACTGACCACCGCACACTGAGAACACTCCAGAAGACACTGATTTAGAGACACACTGACCAAAACATTCTGCCCATCACAATCAGAGTCATACGTTTCATTCCAGTGTCGTGGGATACAATGAAAAATAGATAGAAACTAATACTGCAATAGAAGAAATACAGAGGAAGGCTGAGTTCCCAATTGTCTATTGGGTAAATCAACGTATTCGGTTTTCTGTTTCTAATTCTGTGGTATAAACAAAGAACAACACAGACACAAAACCAAAACATTAAACACAAAACATGATGCAAAACAATAGATTTTGAGATATTTGTCTAAAATGAAGAAAACTCATTTCTTTCTCAGTCCGTCGACACAGGGCAGATTTGGCTGTGAAATATCCCACATTATTCTCAGAGTAAGACTGTCCAACCACTCTCTGCACAGTGAGAACGGGCCAAAAAAAGTCTGAAAGTATTTTGAAAGAGTCGACTCTCTGTTTTTTATTTTAAAAATGAAATAACTTCACAACCCTGTTACATGAGGCAGATGCTGCTCATGTCAGTCACCTGGAGGAAACCTACGCAGACACAGGGAGAACACACCACACTCCTCTCAGACAGTCAACCAATAGGAAACCTACGCAGACACAGAGAGAACACACCACACTCCTCGCAGACAGTCACCCAGAGGAAACCCACACAGACACAGAGAGAACACACCACATTCCTCACAGACAGTCACCCGGAGGAAACCCACACAGACACAGGGAGAACACACCACACTCCTCACAGACAGTCACCCGGAGGAAACCCACGCAGACACAGAGAGAACACACCACACTCTTCACAGACAGTCACCCGGAGGAAACACACGCAGACACAGGGAGAACACACCACACTCCTCACAGACAGTCACCCAGAGGAAACCCACGCAGACACAGAGAGAACACACCACACTCCTCACAGACAGTCACCCGGAGGAAACCCACGCAGACACAGAGAGAACACACCACACTCCTCACAGACAGTCACCTGGAGCAGGACTTGAACCCACAACCTCCAGGACCCTGGAGCTGTGACGGAGACACTACCTGCTGCTCCACCGTGACGCCTTTAATGCACAGTACTATTTATTACTTAAACATATACAGTTATGTTTACAGTCATTATTTAGAAGGACAACTATCTGTTTTTTTTCCATGAAGCAGGAGAATTTCCCACTCAGCATTTCTGCTCTCAAATCCTTATATTGACAACTTCTCCTGCTTTTAACCTTAATTTCAAGACTCGCTGCCTGACATTAGCCCCTCGCCACAGGGGGCACTGTAACCACGTCATCAGCGCTATTCCCTTCAGTGGTTTTAATCTTGTGGCAGATTGGTGGACATGTTTCCCCATGTTTCTCAGCTCTCAGTGCAGCACTGTAAACCCAGCAGCTCCACTCATTAAAGGCCTGCTTCTGCTCAAAGGCTCTGCAGTGTTTATGAAGTCTCAGGAAGCCAGGATTCACCTGCACAACTCTGGAAGTCTTTACATCTGGGAACTGTTCACATTCTGAGATTTCTCTCCCAGATTTCAGAGTTTCTGTGGCAACGGCCTCAATTTCCCACTACGATCTCGGAAAACAAACACTGATGTGCCGTGAATCTGCGGTAAAACCGCTCCTGCTGGGTTTATCCTGGGCAAACAACACAGAGAACACTTCAGTAACACACACACACACACACACACAGTTTCTTTCACACGTCCACAGCCAACGAAATTTCCAACATTGTAGGTGAAAAAAATAAATAAATACTTGAACTGTCCACAGGTCTAAGACACTGTGTGTGTGTGTGTGTGAGTGACTGTGTGTGTGTGTGTGTGACTGGGTGAGTGTGTGTGTGACTGGGTGTTTGTGTGAGTGACTGGGTGACTGTGTGTGTGTGTGTGTGTGTGTGTGTGTGAGTGTGTGTGTGTGACTATGTGGGAAGGGTAGGCTGTGAACCCACCACAACCCTGATCAGTATGAAGTGGTTCAAGAAGATGAATGAATGAACGAATGACACAATGCTAAAGTCACAGCTCCACAGATGAAGATGTGTGTGTTTGTGGTAATGAGGCTGAAACATAGCTGTGTGTTTTCTGCAGGTTTGGCTAATTTTTAGTTTGGCTTTTGTCTCCTGGCACCGTGTGGCATCAGCAGCTGTTCACTACAGCGTCCAAACCACACGACCTTGCAGCAAGTTCACACACACACACACACTGGGGCCAGCACATTAGTACATTTTATTGAATTATATTACTGTTTACTCACTGTGGACCCAGCGTGTATAATCTCTACAGAAAAGCATGAAATGAAACGGGACACGCTGGAGCAGCTGCACATGAGATTACAGTCACCATTCCCAGTGGCGAAGTGGTAGGTCAGAGGAGTACAACCCCACCCCACCCCCAGCACTGTGTTCTCTGGGGTGACTGCAATAAACACCCAGAGACAAACTCCTGATTATTGCACTTTGTTTCAGATTAAACTCAGGACAAGATTTTGGCCAGAACGTAATTAAAGGAGCAGTCTGTAACACTGTTAAAACAAGCACTTAATAGGAGTATTACACTCCATGTTCAAAACAGTGGAGATATATGTGTGTGCCTCTCTTTCTCCTCCCCAGATTCAAAGCTCATTCGGGTTGCCAGATTGAGGATAACTGAACCCACACAAGTTCAAAATCCTCAGAGTGTAACAGCTAAAAAGAAATGTGCCATAATCTATTCACACAGAAAAGTGTACATCATTTCACTAAAACATCTGTTTTTCCTGAATTTACCAGCTTCATATAAGACACTCCTTTTCCACATTAAATACTTCAGTAGACGTGGATGTTATCTTCCTTATTGGTTTATCCCTTCCACCTTAAATGTCTATTAGGAGGCAGATGTTAGCTTTTGATTCCAATTTTCATATTCAAACAGTTCCACCTTAAATAGGGCACTCTGCTAATGTTAGTTTTTGAAACACAAGCCTATTTCCTCAATTTATTCATTTCCTTAACACACACTACACAGATACATCCCTTAATCTGCTCCTATTACTCACTTTTATCCGTCGGAAACACACAAGCCTTGGAGTTTACACCTTGGATCCACACATGTGTCTGTGCTTTTATAGTTTTTTCAGAAATGACTTGCCGTTACGTGTTCAGGAGAGAATCAGCCAAATCTGCGTCCCTCTTGTAGTCCTCCTGGGCTCTAAGCTGCCTCCAACTTTCAAACACATCGCCTGTGTTTCTTCTCGCTTTACGAGAGTCTTTTTAGTTCTTGTAGAACCTACTGTGATCTCCATTCATTTACTCACTGTTTGTGTCTGCTATTGTGTGTCATACCTGGCAACCCATGGTGTGTAAACCTTACTGTGATTGGACAGAGGGTGGGGTCACAGGCTGAAACACCAACAGAGCACCGCTCCGGAACGATTCCTAAATCTCTGATGACAAATTTTGGTCATTTCATGATTTTGTACAATACATATATTACAGATCGCTCCTTTAAATAAACAAATAAATAAATATGAGCCCATTTTAACAATGATTGGGATTCCATCACCCACCCACACACACACACACATACACACACACACAAAGCTCTGAAAAGTCTGAAATTATGATTTACAGCACTCAGTCTAACCCACATATCTCTTTCTCTCTCTCTCTCTCTCTCCCTCTCTCTCTCTCTCTCTCTCTCTCTGTCTGTCTGTCTGTCTGTCTGTCTCTCTCTCTCTCTCTCTCTCTCTCTCTCTGGGTTAATCGCTATCTCTCCTCCAGCTGGAGGATCCGGTGACCTCTGACCGCGGCCGTAATGGAGGCTAACAGCAATACAATCCATCACCAAAAATCTCATATTCCACAACACACACACACACACACACACACACACACACTACTATCCATCTCTCCAACTCGCCATATATCTGTACGCTGCAAAAAAAATGGAGCTCTTATTCAGTGAAATCATCTTAAATCGAGTCAGTATCGACTCTCACATTTCTCATTAGAGGATGTTGGAGGAAGATTATTAATTCACTTACTCACTCATACACTCACATACCCACTAATGCTCTAACATACTCAATCACTTACTCACATATTTACTCACTCACTCACATACTCATTCATTCACTCACATGCATAGACTCACATATTCACTCATATACTCACACTCACATACTCATTCACATATTCATTCACTCAATAATCACTCATTCACTCACATACTAACTCACACTCACATACTCATACACTCAACTAATACACTCACATACTCATGCATGCACTCACATACTCAATGATTTCCTCACATATTTACTCTCTTACTCACATACTCATTCACCCACATATGCATAGACTCACATACTCACTCATACACTCACATATTCACTAATTCACTCACATACTCATACACTCTCAAACTCACATCAATTTATTCGGTCTGACTTCCGGGTTGCGAGAGATACGCTGGCACGTTTGGCTGCCGCTTCTCCCCCGGTGACAAAGTTTGTAAAAGTTTTAAAGTTTGTATTCGGTTTTTCTGCCCGCTGTGTGCAAAAGTGCTGTGGAACCCAACACACTATCGAACTTTGTACTGGATTTACTGTAATATGAGCCTTGGATTTCTCCTTGTGGCTCTGAGCTCTCTTAGAGTTTAGCGTCCGTGACTGTGCTTAACATCTGCAGCGAGAGCACTTGTGTCCCCCGTGCTATGTGGATTATTTCGGGATTATTTCTCTGGCTTCTCCTGGGCTGTTACGGCTGCAACTTCCATTGTGGCCTTATCATGACGACAAGGAGGATAAGGTACTCTTTTGGTGAACTTTTTACGCTCCGAAATGCACAGTGTAAAACTCCTGCTCCTCTATTGATCCATCGTCACCTTGGTATTTTGCGACGACCTAAATATTGTCATCGGGGTCTTGGTCGGACATATAACTACTATCAGCACCCCAACAATATTCCCTCGCTGTGGTCATCGTGTCGCCGTAAATCTTCCCAGGCGACGGCAGGCTCAACTGATCACGCAAATAACCGGAACCTGTGTTACGTGTCTACAACATCTCTACACGCTCCGAGCACTGATCATAATCTTAAATGTGCTCTGTTTAATGTTCGTTCCTTAAATAATAAGGCAACGTTTGTCGCTGATATTATCCAGTTTCAATCCCAAATATGACATCGTTTGAGTGTTTGGCGCTGTTGGTCTCTGCTGTTAAACCTGTATTGGTTCTGCTTATCTATCGCCCCCCAAAAACCTCATCTGTTTTTGTGGCAGAGTTTTCTGAGCTAATCTTCACACTTATTCCTGTTTATTCTGATCTGTTGCTGCTTGGTGACTTTAATATTCATATCAATTCTAGTAACTGTTTGTTTGCTAAAGAATTTCTTAATGTTTTACAGAGCTTTGACATTTCTCAGCACGTTGATTTCCCTACACATAACAAGGGCCACACCTTGGACACTGTTTGCTCTCTGGGTAAAACCCCTTTTAATGTGAGAGGCATTGATCTGTGTGTATCTGACCATAAAGCTGTGTTCTTTGACTTTCCACTATCATGTCAACTGCGAGGGCAGCATCAATCACGCCAGTTTACATTCCGGAGCGTTAAAAATATCAGTCCTCCTGCTGTTATGGAGATGCTCAGTCAGAGCCCGGTACCTGATTGCTTAGATCCTGATTTGTTAGTGACCACTATGACGAAACATTGTCACATATTTTAAACCACCTGGCACCTCTAAGAACACGCTTGGTTACATTTTCTCAGCCTGCTCCCTGGTACACTGCTGAGCTGCGCCAGCTGAAAGCTATTGGTCGCCAGCTTGAACGACTCTCAAACAGAACTGGCCTGACTGTGCATGCCCTTGCTTACAGTGATCATGTATTGTTTTATAAGAAAAAACTACAGGAAGCTAAAACACTCTATTATTCTGATGTTATTCTTGGTGCCCACAGTAACCCTAGAGCTCTCTTTTATACTGTTAATAAGCTTTTGAGCCCTGTGAAAAGTTTCCCTATGGTTCCTTCAGCTGAACTCTGCTCTCGGTTCATGGACTTCTTCAATCATAAAATACTTCCAATTTACTCTCAGTTCCAGCCCACTGCAACCAGGCTAAACATTCCACAACTATCTCCTCAGTTCAGCAGCAGCTATTTTTCCACCTTCAATACTGTAAACCAACAGCTTGTTTCACAGATTATTAATTTCTCAAAGGCAACTTCATGTCAATTAGACCCTTTTCCTACACAGCAGGTGAAAGCCTGTTCTCCATTCATCTGTCCTCTCATTACCAAAATTATCAATGCTTCACTTAGTTCAGGAATGGTCCCAGCTTCTTTGAAACTGGCAGCTATTACTCCAGTTCTCAAGAAGCCTGGCTTAGATCCTGAGAACCTCGCAAATGATAGGCCCATCTCTAATCTCCCTTTCCTTGCTAAACTGTTGGAGCAAACAGTAGCTGCTCAGTTAACAGAACATATTCAATCATGTGATCTGTTTGAGGTCTTCCAATCAGGTTTTAGGAGGAATCACAGCACTGAAACTGCTCTTGTTAGGGTTGTCAATGACTTGCTGATGTCAGCTGACCAAGGACTGCTGAGTCTTCTTGTCCTGTTGGACCTTACTGCAGCCTTTGATACAGTGTGTCATAGCCTTTTACTAACTCGGCTCAAAAACATGGTTGGCGTAACTGGTACTGCATTAGCCTGGTTTAAATCGTATCTTTCTGGTAGGCAGCAGTTTGTTTCATTGGGAAGTTTTCGATCTGACACATGCTCCTTGTCACATGGTGTCCCCCAGGGCTCTGTTCTTGGGCCCCTGCTTTTTATTTTGTACATCCTTCCTCTTGGTGACATCATTAGACATCATGGGCTGCAGTTTCACTGTTTTGCTGATGATGTCCAGATATATATTTGTACAAAACCTTCCCACAGCTTGCCACCTAGTGCCTTGCTGGAATGCTTAACTGATGTGAGGGCTTGGATGATCGAGAACTTCCTGAGCTTAAATAATAAAAAATCTGAAGCCATCATAATTGCTTCTCCTGCAACAGTTAGGAGGCTTGGTGACACTACTGTTTGTATCCCTGGTTTTGTTGTCTCTACCTCATTACTAGTGAGAAATCTCGGAGTAATGTTTGATTCTACATTATCGTTTGACTCACATATTAACAACACATGTAGGACAGCCTTCTATCATCTTAAAAATATCTCTAGGATTCGCCCTTTTCTCTCTCTCACTGCTGCCGAGACCATAGTCCATGCATTTGTCACTTCTAGACTTGACTACTGCAATGCTCTGTTGTGTGGCCTCCCTGCTCTGGGCTTTGAGTAGGTTGCAGTATGTCCAGAACTCTGCTGCTAGGGTGCTGACCCATACAAGATCTTGGGAGCATATTACTCCAGTCCTAAGTCGTCTTCATTGGCTTCCAGTGAAGTACCGAATACAGTACAAATTGCTTGTGTTGGTGTTTAAATCCTTGCATGACCTTGCCCCCTTCCTACCTAAGTAGTATACTGAAACCATACTCTCCAGTGCGCACTCTTCGGTCCTCAAGCCTCCATTTGCTTGAGGTCCCACATTTTAAGCTAAGCACCTCTGGAAATAGAGCATTTTGTGTTGCGGGTCCAAAGCTGTGGAATAGTCTTCCTGACGAACTGCGGGCTTGTTCATCTGTAGATATTTTTAAAACCAGACTAAAAAAATCATCTTTTTAAACTAGCATATGGATGATACTATGTATATGTCTCTATGGTCATTTTATGTTTGTATGTGCATTTACCTTTTATTGACTTTCTTCTTCTTTGTTTAACTTTTTATTTTCAT
>NC_089819.1:28554650-28684650 GCF_029633855.1 Hoplias malabaricus
AACACTACACTGATTTCTATTGTTACAACGTACCCATTTCCATGGTAACACTACCCACATTTTTATGGTTATACCACATCGAATTCCATGGTAACTGTACACTCATTCCCATTGACACAACACATCAATTTCCATGGTAACACTACACTTGTTTCCATGGTAATGTTATACTCTTTCTTATTGACACAACACATGAATTTCCATGGTAACACTACATGCATTTCCATATTTACAACACACCCAATTCTATGGTAACACTACACACAATTATATGGTTATACCAACCCCATTTCCATGGTAACGCTACACACAATTATATGGTTATACCAACCCCATTTCCATGGTAACGCTACACACAATTATATGGTTATACCAACCCCATTTCCATGGTAACGCTACACACAATTCTATGGTTATTCCACCCTCATTTCCGTGGTAATACTACATTCATTTCCATAGTTACATCAAACCCATTTCCACAGTAACACTCCACTCATTTCCATGGTAACTCTGCACTCATTTCTATAGTTACAACACATTCCCTCCGATGGTGCTACTACACCCGTTTCCACTATATCCATTTTTATAGTTACATCGCCCCCATGTGGCCGATTATGTACATTAACCCTTTGCTGTGTGTTGTATTCCAGTGGCTGTTAGCGATGTATTATTTGAGTTGGAGCTGGATCACTCAGTGAGGGTTCGGCAGGTGTTAATGACGACGGTGTGGTGGGAGAGATGAGGTCGTGACGTGCGGCTGGTGTCTGTAATTAATCCTGAGCTATGAGAGAATCACCATTTTCTGCCACCCACCGTGAAAACAGCACCTTTAAAAACCTGGCTCCCAGCGTGCACTAAAACCCTGAGGTACATCAACTTCCAGGAATCAGTCTCGCTTCCTTCTGAACAGAGTGAACTAATGTGAACAACTTAATAATGCATGGGAACAAGATATTTAAAGCATGGGTACAGTGTAATAAAGTGTGGGAATGTGAGATCTCCTTCTCATGCCTTAAGTGTCTTGTTCCCACTCCTTATTGAGACATTCCCACTCATCAGTGTCTTGTTCCCACATTATTAAGTGGTTCGCACACAGTATTAAGTCATTGTTCGGGTTAAACACAGAAACAAATGTAAAAACAAAGGCTTGGTGAGTTTCTGCCGGAGTGAAATCGATGGCGGTGCGCAGCTCGGTGACGGAGACGGAGAAAGATGGATAGAGCCTCTCTGACATCACTGAACCCTACTCTTCCTCAGAGAAAGAGTTATAGAAACTCAATTATCTCCCTTTCTCCCCATCTTTTCTCTCTCTCTCTCTCTCTCTCTCTATCCCCCTTTCTTTCTTTCTCTCTCTCTCTATCCCCCTTTCTCTCTCTCTCTCTCTATCCCTCTCTATCCTCTCTCCCGCATCTCTCTCTGTCTCTATTTCTATCCCTCTCTATCCTCTCTCTCTCTCTCTTTATCCCCCCCTCACTCTATCCCTCTTTCTCTCCCCTCTATACCTCTCTCACTCTATCCCCTCTCTCTCTCTCTCTATCCTCTCTCTCCCCCCTCTATCCCTCTCTCACTCTACCCCCCCCTCTCTCTCTATCCCTCTCTCTCTCTCTCTCTATCCCTCTCTCTCTCCCCCTCTATCCCTCTCTCTCTCTCTCTCTCTCTCTCTCTCTCTCTCTCTCTCTATCTCTCTCTCTCTCTCTCTCTCTCTCTCTCTCTCTCTCTCTCTCTCTCTCTCTCTGTTGAGCTGATCCTTCATGCCTAAATCTATAAGAGCTCCTTTGTGTTTGTGTTTAAAATCATATTAACCTTTCAGAATGGGGGAATGAACGGAGGACTGTGAGTGTGTGTGTGTGTGTGTGTCCTGTAAATATCAGCACCAGCAGACATCCCTGCTTTCATTCAGCCATAAACCAGCAACAAAAATATAACAGAGAGAGAGAGAGAGAGAGAGAGAGAGAGAGAGAGAGAGAGAGAGAGAGAGAGCATGAGTGAAGCATGAGTGAGTATGAAGAAGAGGCAAGAGAAAAAGGCACAAAAAAGCAAATAAATCCAAGAAAAAAATGAGAAAGATCGAGAGTGAAAAAAGGAGGAGAGGAAGACTGAGAATGAAAAGGAAGGAGAAAAGCAAAAGAGAGGTGAAGAGAGAAAAGACAGAATGAGAGAAGCAACAGTGGGTGAAGAGGAAGAGAAAGAGAGAAGGCAGAGAGAGATGAAGAAAAAATGGAAATGAGAAATAGAATACATCAGAGAGGAAAGAGAAATAGAGAGTGGAAACTGTGTGTGTGTGTGTGTGTGTGTGTGTGTGTGTATACGTGGGCTCGTAGTGTTTGTGTGAGCGGATTGAAAAATGTACGTTTATTATTTTTTTGTTGGCAGTGGACAACATACAACAAAATGTGTCTTCTGAATTTAACCTGCATTTATCCGTGCCGGTGAACACACACACACACACACAGACACACACACACACACACACGTACACACACACACACACACACAGGTAGGCATCTATCCCAGAACCCAGGAAGCAGTTGGGGTTGGGTTTCTTGCTCAAGGGCACTTCAGCTGTGAATGTTGAGGGAGGAGCCAGTGCTGTTCCTTCATTAATCCCAGTTTATTTCTGTAAGTCGTGGGGATCAAATGAGCAACTTTCCAGTCCCAAGCCCACATCTCTAACCATGGCTGTCCCGTTGTGTGTGTGTGTGTGTGTGTGTGTGTGTGTGTGTGTGTGATGTTTCCCCTAGAGGAGAGATTTATGAGTGAGGCTGAATTTCTGTTGACTCATTCTGGAGCTCAGCACCTGTTGAACCCCTCAAAACCAACACAGTGTTAAGCTCCACCCATTTCCTCATTTTATGGCAACACTATATTAATATGTTACATTTCTTTCCATGGGTCTTTTTTCTTACACACATTTACACACATTTCTAGTGTAAAACTAATCTACTTACCGGGGTAACACTAGCTCATTTACAGTATAACGCTACCTCATTTTCAATGTAACACTATCTCATTTCCAGTGCAACACTACCTAATTTCCAGTGTAACATGACCTCATTTCCAGTGTAACACTACCTTATTTCCAGTGTAAAACTACCTCATTTCCAGTGTACCACTACCTCATTTCCAGTGCAGCACTATCTCATTTCCAGTGTAACATGACTTCATTTCCAGTGTAACACTACCTAATTTCCAGTGTAACACTACCCCATTTCCAGTGTAACACTACCTCATTTCCAGTGTAACACTACCTCATTTTCAATGTAACACTGCCTTATTTCCAGTATAACACTACCTAATTTCCAGTGTAACACTGCCTTATTTAGAGTGTAACACTGCCTTATTTAGAGTGTAACACTACCTAATTTCCAGTGTAACACTACCTCATTTCCAGTGCAACACTACCTAATTTCCAGTGTAACACTATTTCATATCCAGTGTTACACTGCCTTTTTCCAGTATAACACTGCCTAATTTCCAGTGTAACACTGCCTTATTTCGAGTGTAACACTAACTCATTTCCAGGTTAACACCTCATTATTTCTAGTGTCCAGTGTCACCCAACCTCATTGCTAATGTAACACAAACTCATTGCTAATATAACACTACCTCTTTGCTGACATAAAACTACCTCATTGCTGATGTAACACTACCTCATTGCTGATCTAACACTACCTCATTTCTATTGTTTCACTACTTTATTGCTGACGTAACACTACCTCATTGCTGATGTAACACTACGTCATTTCTAGTGTAAAACAACCCCTATTTCTAGTGTCTACCTCCACTCATTTCCATGGTAACAATTTGCTGTTACACTACAGATATTTTCATGGTTGTATTTGATCCAATTCCATTTTTACTCTACACTCATTTTCACAGTGGAGCCCCAGCTATTTCCAAAATTATTCTTCTCTCCTTTCAGCGATGATGCTACACTTGTTGTTAACTTCCCAAATAAACAATGTCCTCCGTCACAAAAGACTGAACACAGCCTTTCAACAGGAGACTGCCACAACACCCACTGCAAGGAGAGCTAATACAATAAAACTGATTTAATATTAAACCCCAATCCCTCAACCAGGAACACACACGCACATTTTGAAAAGCCAAAGCTACATCCTCATTCGCTGATCACTCTGATGTAGCGTGTGATCAGCTCCAAAACCCTGCATCTTTCATGAAGCTCATATTGTTCTGCTTCCGTATCAACTCCATTAACTGATACTAATGTGATCAGAGCTCCAGCACTGCCAGAAAAACTTTCCCAAAAATGAGCTCGGGTTCCAATGAGGGCCTTCACCAACACACACACACAAGCGGAAGATCCTTGGTAAGTGTGTAAGAGGAGCTGATTCTAACTGGCCTGCACAGCTGTCAGCAAACTCTCATTAGCTTAATTAACAGATGTAGGAGCAGTTAGAGTTTCAGAGATGCCAAACCGCACACACACACAGACACACACTCACACACTCACACTCACAAAGGAGCTCTTACAATAGCACAATTCTCACCTACATATTGATGCCAGATGTAGTGCCGTGCTCAACAACAAAACAATAACATGGTACACAACGATAAACACCTGTTAGTGACAAAAACCCTGAAATTACTCTCAGTGTTAGCGTAATGAACTTCTCTGATTTCCTAAATCATCCTCTTCATCACCACAGAGCTCCCTC
This sequence comes from Hoplias malabaricus, assembly GCF_029633855.1. Classification (NCBI taxonomy): domain Eukaryota; kingdom Metazoa; phylum Chordata; class Actinopteri; order Characiformes; family Erythrinidae; genus Hoplias; species Hoplias malabaricus. The sequence continues at coordinate 28,559,330 of NC_089819.1, forward strand.
CGCTGCCAACTCCACCCCGTCACACGATGAACACCAGCTCCGAAGGGTGCTAGAAAGAAAATTCCACCAAAAATCCCCATAAGTCAGTGACTACTATGTGAACAAAGAGATGCACACAATCTCAGTCTCTCACACACTCACTCAGTCACTCACACACTCACCCAGTCTCTCACACATTCACCCAGTCACTCACACACTCACACAGGCTCTCACACACTCACCCAGTCACTCACAAACTCAACCAGTCACTCAAACTCTCACCCAGTCTCTCACACTCTCACCCAGTCACTCACACACTCACCCAGTCACTCACACACTCACCCAGTCACTCACACACTCACCCAGTCACTCACACTCTCACACAGTCACTCACACACTCACTCACATTCTCACCCAGTCACTCACACACTCACCCAGTCTCTCACACACTCACCCAGTCTCTCACACATTCACCCAGTCACTCACACACTCACACAGTCACTCACACACTCACCCAGTCACCCACACTCTCACCCAGTCACTCACACAGTCACCCAGTCACTCACACAGTCACCCAGTCACTCACACTCTCACCCAGTCACTCAAACTCTCACCCAGTCTCTCACACTCTCACCCAGTCACTCACACACTCACCCAGTCACTCACACAGTCACCCAGTCACTCACACTCTCACCCAGTCACTCACAGTCACCCAGTCACTCACACTCTCACCCAGTCACTCACACTCTCACCCAGTCACTCACACTCTCACCCAGCCACTCACAGAGTCACCGAGTCACTCACACACTCACTCACACTGTCACCCAGTCACTCACACACTCAACCAGTCACTCACTCTCACCCAGTCTCTCACACACTCACCCAGTCACTCACACTCTCACCCAGTCACTCACACTCTCACCCAGTCTCTCACACACTCTCAGTCTCTCACACACTCACCCAGTCACTCACACTCACTCACACTCTCACCCAGTCACTCACACACTCACACATTCACTCACTCTCACCCAGTCTCTCACACACTCACCCAGTCACTCACACACTCACCCAGTCTCTCACACACTCTCAGTCTCTCACACACTCACCCAGTCACTCACACACTCACCCAGTCTCTCACACACTCACCCAGTCTCTCACACACTCACCCAGTCTCTCACACACTCACCCAGTCACTCACACACTCACCCAGTCTCTCACACACTCTCAGTCTCTCACACACTCACCCAGTCTCTCACACACTCTCAGTCTCTCACACACTCACTCAGTCTCTCACACACTCACCCAGTCTCACACACACTCTCAGTCTCTCACACACTCACCCAGTCACTCACACACTCACCCAGTCTCTCACACACTCACCCAGTCACTCACACACTCACCCAGTCTCTCACACACTCTCAGTCTCTCACACACTCACCCAGTCTCTCACACACTCTCAGTCTCTCACACACTCTCTCAGTGTCTCACACACTCACCCAGTCTTTCACACACTCTCAGTCTCTCACACACTCACCCAGTCACTCACACACTCACCCAGTCTCTCACACACTCTCAGTCTCTCACACACTCACCCAGTCTCTCACACACTCTCAGTCTCTCACACACTCACCCAGTCACTCACACACTCACCCAGTCTCTCACACACTCTCAGTCTCTCACACACTCTCAGTCTCTCACACACTCACCCAGTCACTCACCTAGTCACTCACACACTCACCCAGTCACTCACACACTCACCCAGTCACTCACACACTGACCCAGTCTCTCACACACTCTCAGTCACTCATACACTCTCAGTCTCTCACACACTCACCCAGTCTCTCACACACTCTCAGTCACTCACACACTCACCCAGTCTCTCACACACTCTCAGTCTCTCACACTCACTCAGTCACTCACACACTCACCCAGTCTCTCACACACTCACCCAGTCTCTCAAACACTCACCCAGTCTCTCACACACTCACCCAGTCTCTCACACACTCTCAGTCTCTCACACACTCTCAGTCTCTCACACACTCACCTAGTCACTCACATACTCACCTAGTCACTCACACACTCACCCAGTCTCTCACACACTCACCCAGTCTCTCACACACTCTCAGTCTCTCACACACTCACCCAGTCTCTCACACACTCTCAGTCTCTCACACTCACTCAGTCACTCACACACTCACCCAGTCTCTCACACACTCACCCAGTCTCTCACACACTCTCAGTCTCTCACACACTCACCCAGTCACTCACATACTCACCTAGTCACTCACACACTCACCCAGTCACTCACACACTCACCCAGTCACTCACACACTGACCCAGTCTCTCACACACTCTCAGTCACTCACACACTCTCAGTCTCTCACACACTCACACACTCTCTCAGTCTCTCACACACTCACCCAGTCTCTCACACACTCTCAGTCACTCACACACTCACCCAGTCTCTCACACACTCTCAGTCTCTCACACTCAGTCACTCACACACTCACCCAGTCTCTCACACACTCTCAGTCTCTCACACACTCTCTCAGTCTCTCACACACTCACCCAGTCTCTCACACACTCTCAGTCTCTCACACACTCACCCAGTCTCTCACACACTCTCAGTCACTCACACACTCACCCAGTCTCTCACACACTCACCCAGTCTCTCACACACTCTCTCAGTCTCTCACACACTCACCCAGTCTCTCACACACTCTCAGTCACTCACACACTCTCTCAGTCTCTCACACTCTCACCCAGTCACTCACACCCTCACCCAGTCACTCACACTCTCACCCAGTCACTCACACCGTCACTCACACACTCTTACCCAGTCAGTCACACTCTCACCCAGTCACTCACACAGTCACCCAGTCACTCACACAGTCACAGTCACTCACACTCTCACCCAGTCACTCACACACTCACCCAGTCACTCACACACTCACCCAGTCACTCATACACTCACCCAGTCACTGACTCTCACCCAGTCTCTCACACACTCACCCAGGCACTCACACTCTCACCCAGTCACTCGCACTCTCACCCAGTCACTCACACTCTCACCCAGTCACTCACCCAGTCACTCACACACTCTCACCCAGTCACTCACACACTCTCACCCAGTCACTCACACAGTCAGTCACACAGTCACTCACCCAGTCACTCACACACTCACCCAGTCACTCACACACTCACACACATTCACTCACACAGTCACTCATATACTTTCACCCAGTCACTCACACACAGTCACTCACACAGTCAGTCACACAGTCACTCACACACTCACCCAGTCACTCACACACTCACCCAGTCACTCACACATTCACCCAGTCACTCACCCAGTCACTCACACACTCACCCAGTCACTCACACACTCACCCAGTCACTCACACATTCACCCAGTCACTCACACACTCACACAAATTCACTCACACAGTCACTCATATGCTTTCACCCAGTCACTCACACACTCACACACAGTCACTCACACAGTCACTCACACAGTCAGTCACACAGTCAGTCACATTGTGGCTCTAATATTAATGCTGTTTGTATGTTAACCACTTCCCATCACAAACATTAATGAATAATCCGCATTCACCTGGACATTTCTGGAAATCTATTCTAATCGGATATGCTAATGAGTGTGTGCCCCTGAATCTAATCTGAATCTAATTAGCATACAGAGTTTGACAGGTCTATGACCAGAATACAGTGTCACCATATTTACATAGTGTTTAAATAAGGAAATGGAAATATTGAAAGTTGGAAACCTGAATTGTTTACTGTGCTCTAGTACAGAGAAAACTGGGACTGTTTGATACACACACACACACACACACACACACACCTCCTGTCAGTCAGACGAGGATAGACCTCTCTTGAAGACAGAAAGACTGTGTGTTTGTGTGTGTGTGTGTGTGTGTGTGTGTGTGTGTGAGTGTGTGTGTATACAGATTAAACAAAGCAGCCGAGAGAGAATAGAATTACCTGTTCATTGTTATGCACATATATTACAAGTTGTTACCGCTGCGACTTAAACCATCTCCCTCTGTGTTGCTCCTGAACCTGAGCGGTGCTTCAAAACGTACCCTGGTCCAATCCCACTGTTTCTCAGAACTGGGAAACTATAAAGCGTAAAATTCACAAAATACACAGACCTCTTCATATCAGTCATATTAGTTTTAATACATTTTCAATAGCTATTGTGTAATGTTTAACTGTCACACAGCTCCAGGGTCTATGAGGATTGTAGTGTGTTCTCCGTGTGTCTGTGTGTTTCCTCCGGGTGAGTGTCTGTGAGGAGTGTGGTGTGTTCTCCCTGTGTCTGCGTGGGTTTTCTCTGGGTGACTGTCTGTGAGGAGTGTGGTGTGTTCTCCCTGTGTCTGCGTGGATTTCCTCCGGGTGACTGTCTGTGGGGAGTGTGGTGTGTTCTCCCTGTGTCTGCGTGGGTTTCCTCCGAGTGACTGTCTGTGAGGAGTGTAGTGTGTTCTCCCTGTGTCTGCGTGGGTTTTCTCCGGGTGACTGTCTGTGAGGAGTGTGGTGTGTTCTCCCTGTGTCTACGTGGGTTTCCTCCGGGTGACTGTCTGTGAGGAGTGTGGTGTGTTCTCTCTGTGTCTGTGTGGGTTTCCTCTGGGTGACTGTCTGTGAGGAGTGTGGTGTGTTCTCCCTATGTCTGCGTGGGTTTTCTCCGGGTGACTGTCTGTGAGGAGTGTGGTGTGTTCTCTCTGTGTCTGCGTGGGTTTCCTCCGGGTGACTGTCTGTGAGGAGTGTGGTGTGTTCTCTCTGTGTCTGCGTAGGTTTCCTCCAGGTGACTGTCTGTGAGGAGTGTAGTGTGTTCTCTCTGTGTCTGCATGGGTTTCCTCCGGGTGACTGTCTGTGAGAAGTGTACTGTGTTCTCCCTTTGTCTGCGTGGGTTTTCTCCGGGTGACTGTCTGTGAGGAGTGTGGTGTGTTCTCTCTGTGTCTGCATGGGTTTCCTCCGGGTGACTGTCTGTGAGGAGTGTAGTGTGTTCTCCCTGTGTCCGCGTGGGTTTCCTCCAGGTCACTGTCTCTGAGGAGTGTGGTGTGTTCTCCCTGTGTCTGTGTGGGTTTCCTCCAGGTGACTGTCTGTGAGGAGTGTGGTGTGTTCTCCCTGTGTCTGCGTGGGTTTCCTCCGGGTGACTGTCTGTGAGGAGCATGGTGTATTCTCTCTGTGTCTGTGTGGGTTTCCTCCGGGTGACTGTCTGTGAGGAGTGTGGTGTGTTCTCTCTGTGTCTGTGTGGGTTTCCTCCGGGTGACTGTCTGTGAGGAGTGTGGTGTGTTTTCTCTGTGTCTGCGTGGGTTTCCTTCGGGTGACTGTCTGTGAGAAGTGTAGTGTGTTCTCCCTGTGCCTGTGTGGGTTTCCTCCAGGTGACTGTCTGTGAGGAGTGTAGTGTGTTCTCCCTGTGTCTGTGTGGGTTTCCTCCGGGTGACTGTCTGTGAGGAGTGTAGTGTGTTCTCTCTGTGTCTGCGTGCGTTTCCTCCGGGTTACTGTCTGTGAGGAGTGTAGTGTGTTCTCCCTGTGTCTGCGTGGGTTTCCTCCAGGTCACTGTCTCTGAGGAGTGTGGTGTGTTCTCCTTGTGTCTGCGTGTGTTTCCTCCAGGTGACTGTCTGTGAGGAGTGTAGTGTGTTCTCCCTGTGTCTGCGTGGGTTTCCTCCGGGTGACTGTCTGTGAGGAGCATGGTGTATTCTCTCTGTGTCTGTGTGGGTTTCCTCCGGGTGACTGTCTGTGAGGAGTGTGGTGTGTTCTCTCTGTGTCTGTGTGGGTTTCCTCCGGGTGACTGTCTGTGAGGAGTGTGGTGTGTTCTCTCTGTGTCTGCGTGGGTTTCCTTCGGGTGACTGTCTGTGAGAAGTGTAGTGTGTTCGCCCTGTGCCTGTGTGGGTTTCCTCCAGGTGACTGTCTGTGAGGAGTGTAGTGTGTTCTCCCTGTGTCTGTGTGGGTTTCCTCCGGGTGACTGTCTGTGAGAAGTGTAGTGTGTTCTCTCTGTGTCTGTGTGGGTTTCCTCTGGGTGATTGTCTGTGAGGAGTGTAGTGTGTTCTCCCTGTGTCTGCGTGGGTTTCCTCCGGAAGACTGTCTGTGAGGGGTGTGGTGTATTCTCCCTGTGTCTGCGTGGGTTTCCTCCAGGTGACTGTCTGTGAGGAGTGTGGTGTGTTCTCCCTGTGTCTGCGTGGGTTTCCTCCATGTGACTGTCTGTGAGGAGTGTAGTGTGTTCTCCTTGTGTCTGCGTGGGTTTCCTCCGGGTGACTGTCTATGAGGAGTGTGGTGCGTTCTCCCTGTGTCTGCGTGGGTTTCCTCCGGGTGACTGTCTGTGAGGAGTGTGATGTGTTCTCTGTGTCTGTGTGGGTTTCCTCCAGGTGACTGTCTGTGAGGAGTATGGTGTATTCTCCCTGTGTCTGTGTGGGTTCCCTCCGGGTGACTGTCTGTGAGGAGTGTGGTGTGTTCTCTCTGTGTCTGTGTGGGTTTCCTCCGGGTGACAGTCTGTGAGGAGTGTGGTGTGTTCTCCATGTGTCTGCGTGGGTAGACTCCGGACCCACCGCTGCCCTGAACTCAGGGTCCTTGAGAGAAACGATGATGGCTGACCATTAACGTCCATAACACAGTTTTTAATGTTCTAGTCTCTCCAGCTCTTTAACAGAGGTCTCTGTATGAATGAAACAAAAACTGAAAACACAGTTTCAGAAACTGAACGACCCACAACGAAGTGTGGCAACCCCACAGTTCTTTTTGTCAACTTGGTATACTCTCAGAAAAAAAGGTACTCTACAGGTACAAACAGTGTAGTGTATCTTTAAAGGTGCAGCAGTGGTGTTAGAGTCCAGTTGTGTTCCCTAAAGGTTCATTACATTCTCTTCTCCAGAAGGAGAGGGGGATCTCTGTAATCTTTCATTATACAACTGTGGAGAATAAAAGAACACAATAAAAGTCCTGGAGATTAAACGGGGCGAATGACATCAACACAACTTTAACATCCACAGTTAATATAGAGTAAGGTACAGGTATGTTCTTAATTAAAGGTACAGTACATGAACCCTTGAGTGCACCACCACAGAGACATAGATTGTCTAACAGTGTACATCCTAGATTAATGTGACCTCCACAAAATGCTGGTTAACCCATACATACACTGTGCCTTTAAGAGATTCTAGCCAGTGCTTAACAAGGAAGGCAACATTGGGATTTTTAAGCAGATGAGCGTCAGATGTGAATTTTCCGAACAACTTTCTCAATCCAGCTGTGAAGCTCCCACTATTTACCAAATATCACTGCTGAGGCAGTCGGGGCAGTCCCACACTTTACATATCCACTGCGTTTATCATTGCTCTGATAAAACACATCAAGTGTCAGCTCTGACCACTGTCTCTCACACTCCCTCAGTAAAAACACAGCACCATCAACAGGACAGAAAGCCTTGTGAATTATTTCTAAACTGCTAGTCGACTTGGAGCACACTGAGAGCAAACTCCCTTGATTAATTTCACTCTGCGCAGTGTGAAGATGCTCGTGCCAGGACTCCCCTATCGGTAGGTTTAGGTAACAGCGCCTGTCAACTGGCATCTCAGCAGTCAGATGGCCCGCAGAAAGATGCCACCCAGCTGTTTATTTGAGAGCAATCAGGATTTGGCAAGACACAAGTGGCCCAATGCGTTCTGATGAGAAAGGATTCTGGAATAGTTTCAGCTTCTCTGGAGCTAGTCCTTAGGCAACAGTGAGCAGACACGCCTTCACACACCTGCCTTCACACTGTCCAGCTCCTTGACAGAAGCTTGTGGCGCAGTCACATTATTCCTGAGCATGTTCATCTCCTCCGCCCATGCCACTCCTTCCAGCCTCCGTCCTCTGTCTGTCTCTGGTCTCTTTTCATTCACCTACAGGTCATTTTAAGGGGCTAGCTTTGGTCTGAAGGGTAGAGAGGAAGTGGGTTTGGCCTTGAAGAGCACTCATTCAATCTCCTCAAAATAAATAAATAAAAATATGAGGCTGGGGATGTGAAGGAACAGTGCTGTCTCCTCCCATGTCATCCACAGCTGAGGTGCTCTTGAGCTAGGCCCCTAACCCCCAGCTGCTCCCCAGGCACTGGGGATGGCTGCCCACAGCTCCAGATGTGTGTGTGTGTGTGTGTGTGTACTCAGTGCCCCTAGAGTGCAACTTTCCTACATTGGTACACTGTTGTAAACCAGACCCAGCTGACGCTGAAGCTATTGGATGAATCAGCATTTAATAAGTGTTCCTCTTTCTGCCGTAACAACCTACAGAGAGCGGAGGACTACAGCTGCTAAACATCTGAGAAATGTCTGAGACAGAGGTGAAAGAATTGGACAGGTGGGAAGAGCAGCGCTGGACAGATGTGGATCAGTGTTATCAAACGCAGACAGAATGGGGCAGAACTGAATCCAAGAAGCCAGATGTTTTAAATCAGACAGAAGTGCACAGATGTTATCGAAACCTGTAAGAAGTGGGCTGAGATGAACAGACGTGGACAAACGTGGAAAGAATTGGGACTGACTTTAATGAAAAGCAGACACAGCTGGACAAAAGTGGAGTGGACAGATGTTATCAAAGCAAGAACTGGACAGATGTGATATGCACAGACGAAGTGGACGGAAATGGACAGATACGAACAGATGTGGCCAGAGACACAAGTGGACACAAGTGTACTACGCCTGAACTGAACAGTGGAAGACAGAACTGGACAGAACCAGACACTTGAGGACAGTGTTGGACAGAGGCAGCTGAAGCGTGACTATCAGATAAATCACACTATCAGAGTCACCAGCAGCTGGTCTGAGGTCACACCCCACACAACGTTATTGAGACAAAGCGAGAGTTAAAAGCTGGGATTGAGTTTTTTGAAAATGGTGTCCGTCTGTTGAGGCACAGCTTGTGTTGTGTGTCCTTCTTTAAAGGCCAGTGTCTGACCACAGAGAGGCTCGGGTCTTGATGTCGTTGGCTGATGGTGGCTTTTGATCCCAGCCCTGACCCAGGCTTAGAGCTTTTCCACCAAAAGAACTCTGGTCCTTGAACCGGTTCTCTTCCTGATTCTCTGAACCTTGTTTTTTTTACAGTGAAGTGGCCCGTGGTTCTACACGTTTAGAATAGAACCAAGGACACGTCACCAGCGTGGGCCATGGCTGTGGCTGAATACAGCGGCAGAGCCACAGATAAACTGTTAGAGTCATGACAGGGGCATTGTTTATGCTTTGTTTACTATGGAGTCAGACCAGAGTGAGATATAACACTGAGTAAATGTTGCTGAGTTCAGAGGCGGAGAACAGTGGAGAACAGCGGAGAAACAGCTCTGAACAATGTGTATAGTGTTGCACCACACACCGTCAAACTCAATAATGCTGCATTTGAGGCTCTGAGCTCTTTCCTGAGATACTGAACCTTGACGAGTCCCTGGACCACGTCACAGTTCGAGCTGAAAACCGACTCTTCTTTGGTTCCATCTGGGAACCGGTTTATGTCGGTGGAAACGTGCTGAAAGGTTCCAAACTTAGCTCACGAACTCGTTGGTAGAAAAACGCTAGCCGTGTCTTAAGCTGAGATCAGACTCCATGAATTTAGCCTCAGGTTCTCTTTGTAGGAGACAGTCCACACCATCCTCTCTGTAACACCCAGGAAAACACACACACACACACACACACACACACACTACCACATCCGTGTCACTGAGAACAGCCCACCACACCAGTCACCTCTGGACGGTGGAGGCCCTATACTTGTACCTAGTGGCAGTGAGGGGCAGCAGCAGAGGAGCTGAGGTCTCTGTGTTGACACGTGGCATGTGAAGGTGTTTCTAATGAAGTGACCAGTGAGGTGGTCAGTGTGAAGTAAGGGTTAATGCAGTGAGCGGCGCTGGACGGTGGGAGGATGTGATAAAGCAGAGATAATATTCCTTTTAAATTGATTTTTTATTATGTGTTATATTTGCTTTGTGTGAGCAATGCACAGAGCTAATAAACAATTATAATTCTGAGGCTGTGTGTGTGTGTGTGTGTGTGTGTGTGTGTGTGTGTGTGTGTGTGTGTGTGTGTGTGTGTGAATTTTGAGGACCTAAACCTGTTAACGCACTCACATGTTGGGGATTTATCGTCCACGTGCAGACCTCAGACAGGTCCCGAACCTGTACGTCAATTTGAGCACATTTTAAGATCAGGTTTAGGATCAGGATCAGGATCAGGATCAGGTCGAGTAGAGCTTACAGACAAATTAAGGAGAAGTCTTCAAGAAATGAGTGGAAATTGAATAATGACCCCACAATTCACAGCTTGTGTGTGTGTGTGTCTGTGTGTTGATAGATAACCTCAGCACATCCACCTTGGACAAGTGGTAACGTTTGACTGCTCAACTGTAACAGACTGACCACTGTACTGACCACAGAGAGAGAGAGAGAGAGAGAGAGAGAGAGAGAGAGAGAGAGAGAGAGAGAGAAGGAGGATGGAAAGAGGAAAATGGTAGAGAGATATTAGGAAACAGAGAGAGACAGGAAGAGAGAGAGACAAAGAGAGAGAGAGAAAGAGAGAGAGAGAGAGAGAGAGAGAGAGAGAGAGAGAGAGAGAAAGAAAAGACAGAAAGAGAGAGAGAGAGAAAGAAAAGACAGAAAGAGAGAGAGAGAGAGAGAGAGAGACAGACACAGAGAGAGAGAGAGAGAGAGAGAGAGAGATGTAGTAGATAAGGTTAGATCAGGTAACCGTACAAAGTATTGCTTTAATTTGAGCTCAGTTACTTACACTCTACACACTCTAATCTCACCAGCTCATCTACACAGCGTACAGCAGAAAGGAAACAGAACAACAACAACAACAACAACAACAACATTATAACAACAATATCTTAACCATTAAATCACCACCACAACAACAACAACAACATTACATCATCTCAACAACAACAACAAAACAACATTTCAATTGTGTTACATTGTTACAACAACAATATTAGCATTATAGATACAACATCTAAACAATGTCATCAACAGAACAACAACTTAACAATGGCATCACTATATCATCAATATTTTAACAGCATCACATCTCAACAACAACCACAACAACATCACACCATCTCAAACAACAACATCTCAACAACATCAAAACAACATTACACAATCTTAACAACCTCTCAACAACAAAATCCCAACACCATCATCTCATCAACAACAACATCTCAACAATATCATCTCAACAACAGCAACATTACAAGCATATTGCACTGTTACAACAATATTAACATTATAGACACAACATCTAAACAATGTCATCAACAAAACAACAACATAACAATGGCATCACTACATCATCAACATTATAACAGCATCACATCTCAATAACAACAACAACAACATTACACCATCTCAACAACAACATCTCAACAACAACATCATCTCAACAACAACATCATCTCAACAACAACAAAAACAACAACATCTCAACAACAACATTACACCTAAAGCATCTTTACAAGGACATCAAGAGAACAACAAAACAACAGCATCAAATTTCTGAATTTCAACAAGTTTTAAAAATGAATACTAACACACACACACACACACACACACACAGAGCTAGAGCAAAGTTGCTCTGTACTGAACTGTTTCTATAATTATGGAATAAAAATGGCCTATTATATTTCCAGATGTGAACAATAATGATGTTAATAATAAATAAATAAACACACACACCCCACAGCAGCTGCAGTTTAAAAATAAAAGGCCAGACTCTCGAGTGGATAACAGCTCTGTGTCACTGGGATCTGATCTAAACTCCCAGAAACGCCACATCTGTCTGTCTCTAACTCCACCACTGCGGCCAAACTCCAGAGACGGAAACCTACAGCTGAACCCACGTCAGCCACATCACCTGACCCAGGCTCCGCCCACTCACGTGACCTTTCATAGCTACTGTTGCTAGGGGAGGGCAGAACTAGACAGAGGTGGAAATAACGGAGCGGGTGTGGTGTGAAGAGATCAGCTGGACACATGTGGACCAGTGTTACAAAGCTAGAGAGGGGTGGACAGGACCGAAAAAGATGTGGACAGATGTTTCAGAACCAGACAGAAGGGGACAGAACTGGACAGAACTGGAGTAGACATGTTATTACAGCAGGAACAATCTGGACAGATGTGTACAGGCATGGATAAACATGGACAGAAGTGGACAAAACTGGACAGATGTAAACAGATGTTCATTTGATAGCTGTGGGCCAATAGTCGTAAGTGGACAGAGCTAGAGAACAGAACCGAACAGAACTGGACCAAACAGGACAGAACCAGATGGAACCATACAGAACTGGATCCAACTGGGCAGAACCTGACAGAACTGAACTGGACCAAACTGGACTGAAATGGACAGAACCGTACACAACTGGACAGAACAGACAAACGTGACTGTCGCCTGCCCTAATTTATACAGCAGCTCCAGTGAAAAACTCGGAGAGATCTGAGAGATCACATGTTCACCTTCGCTCTTTTTGATTGGCTGGTGCACTTCGGCTTGAGAATAAAAAAAAAAATAAAATAAAATATATAAAAGTAGTTATATGGCCTCTGCCCGAACAATCAAATCAAAGCTGTGTGTGATGGCTGTGTGATTACACTGAGGCAGCGGGTCACTCAAACAAGCCACTAACCACACCTCTATAACCACACACACACACACACACACACATTCATTTCTTTTACACCGCTGTAATTCAACAACAACAAAAAACCCAGTTCAAACGCATCAATCTCCCGGGCATTTCCCGTCCGGTGAGCGCCTCGCTCTGGGAATTGAAGTGGCCGATTATTTCTCACAGAGGGGCTTTTTTTTCTGCCCATTTTTCTACCAGAATAAAAAGTGTGAATGTTGTAAAGCAAAGGTGTTTCAGAGCACTTCCTAAATCACAGGGCGCCAACGCTAACCGCTAACTACAGCATCCATTAGAGCTCTGTCTGCACACAAAGCCCACGCAGGACCGGGTCTGGGCCAGTTCTGCACTCGGCTGTTATTGACAAGATGACATTCCCCATACATTAAATCACAGGCGAAACATCTGAACTTACAGCACACACACACCTTAATACACACCTATAACATAGAAAATAATAATATAAAATGAAATACAGTGTATTTGTCCAGGTCCAGTATTAACACACAGCGTCCAGCACTGAGAGTTTTCCAGGTTCAGTCAGGTGTCAGCGCTCTTTCCAGAAGCTCTTTTCCCTCTTTCACCTGAGATGGAGTTAATGACCCACACCCATTCTCCGTTAAAGTCACACACTCTTAACGCTACGGACTGGATCCAGTTTTGTTTGTTTTACTGTGGGTACCCTTCATGACTTTCATTGAGTGACACACGACTCACGAGGAGTCTGGACTATGACTATCGACTCCTACAGCTGGAGTCAACTCTGAGTCAGGACCCTGATTCTCGACTCCTGCAGCTAGAGTCAACTCTGAGTCAGGACCCTGATTCTCGACTCCTACAGCTGGAGTCAACTTTGAGTCAGGACCCTGATTCTCGACTCCTACAGCTGGAGTCAACTCTGAGTCTGGACACTGATTCTCGACTCTTACAGCTGGAGTCGACGCTGAGTCTGGATTCTGATTCTCAACTCCTGCAGCTAGAGTCAATTCTGAGTCAGGACCCTGATTCTCGACTCCTACAGCTGGAGTCAACTTTCAGTCAGGACCCTGATTCTCGACTCCTACAGCTAGAGTCAACTCTGAGTCAGGACCCTGATTCTCGACTCCTACAGCTGGAGTCAACTCTGAGTCAGGACCCTGATTCTCGACTCTTACAGCTGGAGTCGACTCTGAGTCTGGATTCTGATTCTAAACTCCTGCAGCTAGAGTCAACTCTCAGTCAGGACCCTGATTTTCGACTCCTACAGCTGGAGTCAACTTTGAGTCAGGACCCTGATTCTCGACTCCTACAGCTGGAGTCAACTCTGAGTCAGGACCGTGATTCTCGACTCCTACAGCTAGAGTCAACTCTGAGTCAGGACCCTGATTCTCGACTCCTACAGCTGGAGTCAACTCTGAGTCAGGACCCTGATTCTCGACTCTTACAGCTGGAGTCAACTCTGAGTCTGGATTCTGATTCTAAACTCCTGCAGCTAGAGTCAACTCTCAGTCAGGACCCTGATTTTCGACTCCTACAGCTGGAGTCAACTTTGAGTCAGGACCCTGATTCTCGACTCCTACAGCTGGAGTCAACTCTGAGTCAGGACCGTGATTCTCGACTCCTACAGCTGGAGTCAACTTTGAGTCAGGACCCTGATTCTCGACTCCTACAGCTAGAGTCAACTCTGAGTCAGGACCCTGATTCTCGACTCCTACAGCTGGAGTCAACTCTGAGTCAGGACCCTGATTCTCGACTCTTACAGCTAGAGTCAACTCTGAGTCAGGACCCTGATTCTCGACTCCTACAGCTGGAGTCAACTCTGAGTCACGACCCTGACTCTCAACTCCTACAGCTAGAGTCGACTGTGTCTCATGACTCCAATTCTTGACCCCTGCTGCTGGAGTTTACTCTGCCTCTCGACTCTCTGGACTAGGTTCCTGATCCCAGTCTGGATTCCACACCTGACTATGTCCAGGATCTAACTTGGGATCTATCCCTATCCTTGACCTGGGCATGACTTGTCCATGACCCAGAGTTCATCCCTGTCCCTAACTCAAATCCCTGGCCTGACCAATGTAAAGTCCATGTCTTGGGCTCTGTCGGCTGGGTCCAGCACTTGTCTCACTTCCTTCTTATTCTCCTTCTCTCTCTTGCTCTTATCTGGGTGCCATCCCTGTCCTTGACGAAAGCTCCATCTCTGTCTCTGATCTAATCACAGTCTAAGCTCATGATCCATGCTCCATCCCTTCTTTAGGCCTGTCCCTGACCCGAGCGCCGTCTCTGTACCTCACACACTCTCTGACCTGTTTCTGATGTCGTTGGCAGTGTGTCTAGTCCTTGTCTACTCTTTGTCCTTTGTAGCATCAGCGGTTCTGTGTGTGTGTGTGTGTGTGTGTGTGTGTGTGTTTGACTGCTGTTGACATCCCTGCCATGTTTATACTCCTGCTGTTTCTTCAAGGAAAGTGTGTAGGCGCATGTCTCCTGCCGCCCTCTCCTAACCTGCCTCAGAAACTCAAGCCTTTCATAGTCACTTAGGATTTTTTTTAAAAAAATTATTCAAAGGCTTTTTTACAGTTCGTCTCCGAAGAACTCTGCTCTAGAACCGAGCTGACCCTCATCCACACTGCGGCACTCGGTACTACACAGACAGCAAAAGCTGAGCCCAGATCAGCAGACTGGGTGGCTCTGATGACTGTGTGTGTGTGTCTGAGAGAGAGAGAGAGAGAGAGAGAGAGAGAGAGAGAGAGAGAGAGAGAGAAATAGAGAAGGCTTTTTGAATTTCACACAGAAAGGTTAAACAATGTTAAACTGTCTGAACCGCTCAGTGGGGAATTGGTGGAGTGAGGGCGTCTTTAGAAAACACAGCACACTGAGGTAGGGCCTTCACTCTCTCTCTTTCTCTCTCTCTCTCTCTCTCTCTCTCTCTCTCTCTCTCTCTCTCTACTCTTCTCTCTGTTCTTCTCTCCCTCTCTCAGACACAGTGGAATGATTGTGGGAGGGCAGAGGCAGTGTAATGTGGTGGTGAGACATGGCCGTGTACGGGCTTCCTGCCAAAATCCCTCTAAAGCCCAGGACAGCCGGACCACTTTGGCATTCATAAAGAGAGACAGGCAGAGAGAGAGAGAGAGAGAGAGAGAGGAAGATCCAGGTCTGTAGACAGTCCACTCAAATCTGCAAAACATTTGTGCTGTATTTATGATGAAAACACTGCAGAAATATGAGACTGAGCCGTTGCTGTGTTTAATCTCTGATATTGAAGAGCACTGAAGCGTAAGGCGCATGTGGACACACAGAGATTTGAGCTTGGTTCATGGGAGGATTGGCAAAGACCCTTATGTACCCTCCACCCGAAACTCTAGAGGGTGACTAACCCCTAAACCCCCAAATTAACCCCAAAATCCTTCAAGTACCAAAAGTATAAAAGCCGCTGAGCATGCTGGCCACTCCCCCATGAGCTCCCGCAGCTCCTGCCACAGTCAACTGTGAAATCACCTCAGTACAAGCTTATTGTGTGCAATCTGTGAATCATGTGAAGGAAGAGAGAGAGAGAGAGAGAGAGAGAGAGAGAGAGAGAGATATCCAGGTCGTTTGTTGTAAATCCGCCTGTTTGGCTGAGATTCAGAAGTAAAAGAATCCTCTGTGATTCGTCTAAGAGAGGGGAGGCGAGAGAGAGAGAGAGAGAGAGAGAGAGAGAGAGGAAGTGGGCCCCCACTTGAGGAGCCCCAGTCTCTCAGCACAGTAACACACTAAACCAGACAACAACGCACACTCTATTGATGCCGGACTAAATAAAAGGTGCTTCGGATAAATGCCAGATTCCTCCTTTCTTCTGTCTCTGCTTTAGTCTTTGAGAAGAAAGTAGTGGAGCTCAAACACACTCACACACCACAGAATGAGAGAGAGAGAGAGAGAGAGAGAGAGAGAGAGAGAGAGAGAGAGAGAGAGAGAGAGAGAGAGAGAGAGACGAAAGCCCTTCACCCCACCTTCTGTTTTTGGACGTCCTCCAGTCTAATCCACACAGCAGGGTTTAGTCCCCTCAGTTAGACCCTGGTCATGGCTCTGTGTGTGTGTGTGTGTGTTTTGTTCTATGTTCTAGACAGCAAATATGCTAATTACTTGAAAATTACTTTTATTTTTTAGTTCAAAGCAGACAGAGTGAGAACCGCACACACATCCTGGATACAGTCTGAGAAACAGAACACTTACAGACCGAGCCAAGCCTGGTTTTCTCAGCGGACCATACTCAGGGCCACAGAACCGCTCTGTGGGAGGGGGTTTAATGATGTAGGGATGGGCTGATTGGCTCTTTAAGTCTATTGCTGCTCAAACATGAAGTTATTGTGCAGTGCAATGTTTTTACAGAAGAGTAAAAAGTACAACCTCTGCCTGTAGTTTTGACTAAAGTGTATTAAATGACGTGTTTGTAGCTGTAACAGAACACTCGGGTCCTCCGGTCGGACACAGATCCAGGTAACAGCCTTCTTTTTGCTGCCTCCACATGGATCCATTGATTTTTAAAAACAGAGATTGTCCTCTCTCCATCTTTTAAAAACATCTCCTTGTCCAGACGAATGGGAACACAGCTGCATTCTTACGCCTCTTTAAGAAGTACCTCTTTAAGAAGGGCACAAAAACACCACGACACATGAGAGAAACACAGAGGTTTAATCCCAAATCACTCCATCCTCCCTCTGTAGTGCACTACACACGTCATGAATTGACTGAATCTAGATGTTAACAGTGCAGTATATATTTCTAACACACACCATTTATATTTATTCATCTGTGTGAATCTGAACTCTAGTGCTATCTGTGTGTGTACAGTGTAGTTTATGACTGATGTAGTTCACTGTAGAGGGAGCGAGGAGCTGTGTGTGTACAGTGTAGTTTGTGACTGATGTAGTTCACTGTAGAGGGAGTGAGGAGCTGTGTGTGTACAGTGTAGTTTATGACTGATGTAGTTCACTGTAGAGGGAGAGAGGAGCTCTGTGTGTACAGTGTAGTTTATGACTGATGTAGTTCACTGTAGAGGGAGAGAGGAGCTCTGTGTGTACAGTGTAGTTTATGACTGATGTAGTTCACTGTAGAGGGAGCGAGGAGCTGTGTGTGTACAGTATAGTTAATGACCGATGTAGTTCACTGTAGCAGGAGAGAGGAGCTGTGTGTGTACAGTGTAGTTTATGACTGATGTAGTTCACTGTAGAGGGAGCGAGGAGCTGTGTGTGTACAGTGTAGTTTATGACTGATGTAGTTCACTGTAGAGGGAGTGAGGAGCTGTGTGTGTACAGTGTAGTTTATGACTGATGTAGTTCACTGTAGAGGGAGTGAGGAGCTGTGTGTGTACAGTGTAGTTTATGACTGATGTAGTTCACTGTAGAGGGAGTGAGGAGCTGTGTGTGTACAGTGTAGTTTATGACTGATGTAGTTCACTGTAGAGGGAGCGAGGAACAGTGTGTGTACAGTGTAGTTTGTGACTGATGTAGTTCACTGTAGAGGGAGCGAGTAGCTGTGTGTGTACAGTGTAGTCTGTTACTGATGTAGTTCACTGTAGAGGGAGCGGTGTGTGTACAGTGTAGTTTATGACTGATGTAGTTCACTGTAGAGTGAGTGAGGAGCTGTGTGTGTACAGTGTAGTTTATGACCGATGTAGTTCACTATAGAGGGAGAGAGGAGCTGTGTGTGTACAGTGTAGTTTGTGACTCATGTAGTTCACTGTAGAGGGAGCGAGGAGCTGTGTGAGTACAGTGTAGTTCATGACTGATGTAGTTCACTATAGAGGGAGCGAGGAGCTGTGTGTGTACAGTGTAGTTTGTGACTGATGTAGTTCACTGTAGAGGGAGTGAGGAGCTGTGTGTGTACAGTGTAGTTTGTGACTGATGTAGTTCACTGTAGAGGGAGTGAGGGGTTGTGTGTGTACAGTGTATTTTGTGACTGATGTAGTTCACTGTAGAGGGAGCAAGAAGCTGTGTGTGTACAGTGTAGTTTGTGACTGATGTAGTTCACTGTAGAGTGAGTGAGGAGCTGTGTGTGTGTGTACAGTGTAGTTTATGACCGATGTAGTTCACTATAGAGGGAGAGAGGAGCTGTGTGTGTACAGTGTAGTTTGTGACTCATGTAGTTCACTATAGAGGGAGCGAGGAGCTGTGTGAGTACAGTGTAGTTTTTGACTGATGTAGTTCACTGTAGAGGGAGTGAGGGGTTGTGTGTGTACAGTGTAGTTTGTGACTGATGTAGTTCACTGTAGAGGGAGAGAGGAGCTGTGTGTGTACAGTGTAGTTTGTGACTGATGTAGTTCACTGTAGAGGCAGTGAGGAGCTGTGTGTGTACAGTGTAGTTTGTGACTGATGTAGTTCACTGTAGAGGGAGTGAGGGGTTGTGTGTGTACAGTGTATTTTGTGACTGATGTAGTTCACTGTTAGAGGGAGCAAGAAGCTGTGTGTGTACAGTGTAGTTTATGACTGATGTAGTTCACTGTAGAGGGAGCGAGGAGCTGTGTGTGTGTACAGTATAGTTTATGACCGATGTAGTTCACTATAGAGGGAGAGAGGAGCTGTGTGTGTACAGTGTAGTTTGTGACTCATGTAGTTCACTGTAGAGGGAGCGAGGAGCTGTGTGAGTACAGTGTAGTTTATGACTGATGTAGTTCACTGTAGAGGGAGCGAGGAGCTGTGTGTGTACAGTGTAGTTTGTGACTGATGTAGTTCACTGTAGAGGGAGTGAGGAGCTGTGTGTGTACAGTGTAGTTTGTGACTGATGTAGTTCACTGTAGAGGGAGTGAGGAGCTGTGTGTGTACAGTGTAGTTTTTGACTGATGTAGTTCACTGTAGAGGGAGTGAGGAGCTGTGTGTGTACAGTGTAGTTTGTGACTGATGTAGTTTACTGTAGAGGGAGTGAGGGGTTGTGTGTGTACAGTGTAATTTGTGACTGATGTAGTTCACTGTAGAGGGAGTGAGGAGCTGTGTGTGTACAGTGTAGTTTGTGACTGATGTAGTTCACTGTAGAGGGAGTGAGGGGTTGTGTGTGTACAGTGTAGTTTTTGACTGATGTAGTTCACTGTAGAGGGAGTGAGGAGCTGTGTGTGTACAGTGTAGTTTGTGACTGATGTAGTTCACTGTAGAGGGAGTGAGGGGTTGTGTGTGTACAGTGTAGTTTGTGACTGATGTAGTTCACTGTAGAGGGAGCAAGAAGCTGTGTGTGTACAGTGTAGTTTGTGACTGATGTAGTTCACTGTAGAGGGAGAGAGGAGCTGTGTGTGTAAAGTGTAGTTTGTGACTGATGTAGTTCACTGTAGAGGGAGAGAGGAGCTGTGTGTGTACAGTCTAGTTTATGACTGATGTAGTTCACTGTAGAGGGAGCGAGGAGCTGTGTGAGTACAGTGTAGTTTATGACTGATGTAGTTCACTGTAGAGGGAGCGAGGAACTGTGTGTGTACAGTGTAGTTTATGACTGATGTAGTTCACTGTAGAGGGAGAGAAGAGCTCTGTGTGTACAGTGTAGTTTATGACTGATGTAGTTCACTGTAGAGGGAGTGAGGAGCTGTGTGTGTACAGTGTAGTTTATGACTGATGTAGTTCACTGTAGAGGGAGAGAGGAGCTGTGTGTGTACAGTGTAGTTTGTGACTGATGTAGTTCACTGTAGAGGGAGTGAGGAGCTGTGTGTGTACAGTGTAGTTTATGACTGATGTAGTTCACTGTAGCGGGAGAGAGGAGCTGTGTGTGTACAGTGTAGTTTATGACTGATGTAGTTCACTGTAGAGGGAGTGAGGAGCTGTGTGTGTACAGTGTAGTTTATGACTGATGTAGTTCACTGTAGAGGGAGAGAGGAGCTGTGTGTGTACAGTGTAGTTTGTGACTGATGTAGTTCACTGTAGAGGGAGTGAGGAGCTGTGTGTGTACAGTGTAGTTTATGACTGATGTAGTTCACTGTAGCGGGAGAGAGGAGCTGTGTGTGTACAGTGTAGTTTATGACTGATGTAGTTCACTGTAGAGGGAGTGAGGGGCTGTGTGTGTACAGTGTAGTTTGTGACTGATGTAGTTCACAGTGTAGTTTGTGACTGATGTAGTTCACTGTAGAGGGAGCAAGAAGCTGTGTGTGTACAGTGTAGTTTGTGACTGATGTAGTTCACTGTAGAGGTAGAGAGGAGCTGTGTGTGTAAAGTGTAGTTTGTGACTGATGTAGTTCACTGTAGAGGGAGAGAGGAACTGTGTGTGTACAGTCTAGTTTATGACTGATGTAGTTCACTGTAGAGGGAGAGAGGAGCTGTGTGTGTACAGTCTAGTTTATGACTGATGTAGTTCACTGTAGAGGGAGCAAGGAGCTGTGTGAGTACAGTGTAGTTTATGACTGATGTAGTTCACTGTAGAGGGAGCGAGGAACTGTGTGTGTACAGTGTAGTTTATGACTGATGTAGTTCACTGTAGAGGGAGAGAGGAGCTGTGTGTGTACAGTGTAGTTTGTGACTGATGTAGTTCACTGTAGAGGGAGAGAGGAGCTCTGTGTGTTCAGTGTAGTTTATGACTGATGTAGTTCACTGTAGAGGGAGCGAGGAGCTGTGTGTGTACAGTATAGTTAATGACTGATGTAGTTCACTGTAGCGGGAGAGAGGAGCTGTGTGTGTACAGTGTAGTTTATGACTGATGTAGTTCACTGTAGAGGGAGAGAGGAGCTCTGTGTGTACAGTGTAGTTTATGACTGATGTAGTTCACTGTAGAGGGAGAGAGGAGCTCTGTGTGTACAGTGTAGTTTATGACTGATGTAGTTCACTGTAGAGGGAGCGAGGAGCTGTGTGTGTACAGTATAGTTAATGACCGATGTAGTTCACTGTAGCAGGAGAGAGGAGCTGTGTGTGTACAGTGTAGTTTATGACTGATGTAGTTCACTGTAGAGGGAGCGAGGAGCTGTGTGTGTACAGTGTAGTTTATGACTGATGTAGTTCACTGTAGAGGGAGTGAGGAGCTGTGTGTGTACAGTGTAGTTTATGACTGATGTAGTTCACTGTAGAGGGAGTGAGGAGCTGTGTGTGTACAGTGTAGTTTATGACTGATGTAGTTCACTGTAGAGGGAGTGAGGAGCTGTGTGTGTACAGTGTAGTTTATGACTGATGTAGTTCACTGTAGAGGGAGCGAGGAACAGTGTGTGTACAGTGTAGTTTGTGACTGATGTAGTTCACTGTAGAGGGAGCGAGTAGCTGTGTGTGTACAGTGTAGTCTGTTACTGATGTAGTTCACTGTAGAGGGAGCGGTGTGTGTACAGTGTAGTTTATGACTGATGTAGTTCACTGTAGAGTGAGTGAGGAGCTGTGTGTGTACAGTGTAGTTTATGACCGATGTAGTTCACTATAGAGGGAGAGAGGAGCTGTGTGTGTACAGTGTAGTTTGTGACTCATGTAGTTCACTGTAGAGGGAGCGAGGAGCTGTGTGAGTACAGTGTAGTTCATGACTGATGTAGTTCACTATAGAGGGAGCGAGGAGCTGTGTGTGTACAGTGTAGTTTGTGACTGATGTAGTTCACTGTAGAGGGAGTGAGGAGCTGTGTGTGTACAGTGTAGTTTGTGACTGATGTAGTTCACTGTAGAGGGAGTGAGGGGTTGTGTGTGTACAGTGTATTTTGTGACTGATGTAGTTCACTGTAGAGGGAGCAAGAAGCTGTGTGTGTACAGTGTAGTTTGTGACTGATGTAGTTCACTGTAGAGTGAGTGAGGAGCTGTGTGTGTGTACAGTGTAGTTTATGACCGATGTAGTTCACTATAGAGGGAGAGAGGAGCTGTGTGTGTACAGTGTAGTTTGTGACTCATGTAGTTCACTATAGAGGGAGCGAGGAGCTGTGTGAGTACAGTGTAGTTTATGACTGATGTAGTTCACTGTAGAGGGAGCGAGGAGCTGTGTGTGTACAGTGTAGTTTGTGACTGATGTAGTTCACTGTAGAGGGAGCGAGGAGCTGTGTGTGTACAGTGTAGTTTGTGACTGATGTAGTTCACTGTAGAGGGAGTGAGGAGCTGTGTGTGTACAGTGTAGTTTGTGACTGATGTAGTTCACTGTAGAGGGAGTGAGGGGTTGTGTGTGTACAGTGTAGTTTTTGACTGATGTAATTCACTGTAGAGGGAGCGAGGGGTTGTGTGTGTACAGTGTAGTTTTTGACTGATGTAGTTCACTGTAGAGGGAGTGAGGGGTTGTGTGTGTACAGTGTAGTTTGTGACTGATGTAGTTCACTGTAGAGGGAGAGAGGAGCTGTGTGTGTACAGTGTAGTTTGTGACTGATGTAGTTCACTGTAGAGGCAGTGAGGAGCTGTGTGTGTACAGTGTAGTTTGTGACTGATGTAGTTCACTGTAGAGGGAGTGAGGGGTTGTGTGTGTACAGTGTATTTTGTGACTGATGTAGTTCACTGTTAGAGGGAGCAAGAAGCTGTGTGTGTACAGTGTAGTTTATGACTGATGTAGTTCACTGTAGAGGGAGCGAGGAGCTGTGTGTGTGTACAGTATAGTTTATGACCGATGTAGTTCACTATAGAGGGAGAGAGGAGCTGTGTGTGTACAGTGTAGTTTGTGACTCATGTAGTTCACTGTAGAGGGAGCGAGGAGCTGTGTGAGTACAGTGTAGTTTATGACTGATGTAGTTCACTGTAGAGGGAGCGAGGAGCTGTGTGTGTACAGTGTAGTTTGTGACTGATGTAGTTCACTGTAGAGGGAGTGAGGAGCTGTGTGTGTACAGTGTAGTTTGTGACTGATGTAGTTCACTGTAGAGGGAGTGAGGAGCTGTGTGTGTACAGTGTAGTTTTTGACTGATGTAGTTTACTGTAGAGGGAGTGAGGGGTTGTGTGTGTACAGTGTAATTTGTGACTGATGTAGTTCACTGTAGAGGGAGTGAGGAGCTGTGTGTGTACAGTGTAGTTTGTGACTGATGTAGTTCACTGTAGAGGGAGTGAGGGGTTGTGTGTGTACAGTGTAGTTTTTGACTGATGTAGTTCACTGTAGAGGGAGTGAGGAGCTGTGTGTGTACAGTGTAGTTTGTGACTGATGTAGTTCACTGTAGAGGGAGTGAGGGGTTGTGTGTGTACAGTGTATATTGTGACTGATGTAGTTCACTGTTAGAGGGAGCAAGAAGCTGTGTGTGTACAGTGTAGTTTATGACTGATGTAGTTCACTGTAGAGGGAGCGAGGAGCTGTGTGTGTGTACAGTATAGTTTATGACCGATGTAGTTCACTATAGAGGGAGAGAGGAGCTGTGTGTGTACAGTGTAGTTTGTGACTCATGTAGTTCACTGTAGAGGGAGCGAGGAGCTGTGTGAGTACAGTGTAGTTTATGACTGATGTAGTTCACTGTAGAGGGAGCGAGGAGCTGTGTGTGTACAGTGTAGTTTGTGACTGATGTAGTTCACTGTAGAGGGAGTGAGGAGCTGTGTGTGTACAGTGTAGTTTGTGACTGATGTAGTTCACTGTAGAGGGAGTGAGGAGCTGTGTGTGTACAGTGTAGTTTTTGACTGATGTAGTTCACTGTAGAGGGAGTGAGGAGCTGTGTGTGTACAGTGTAGTTTATGACTGATGTAGTTCACTGTAGAGGGAGTGAGGAGCTGTGTGTGTACAGTGTAGTTTGTGACTGATGTAGTTCACTGTAGAGGGAGTGAGGGGTTGTGTGTGTACAGTGTAGTTTGTGACTGATGTAGTTCACTGTAGAGGGAGCAAGAAGCTGTGTGTGTACAGTGTAGTTTGTGACTGATGTAGTTCACTGTAGAGGGAGAGAGGAGCTGTGTGTGTAAAGTGTAGTTTGTGACTGATGTAGTTCACTGTAGAGGGAGAGAGGAGCTGTGTGTGTACAGTCTAGTTTATGACTGATGTAGTTCACTGTAGAGGGAGAGAGGAGCTGTGTGTGTACAGTCTAGTTTATGACTGATGTAGTTCACTGTAGAGGGAGCGAGGAGCTGTGTGAGTACAGTGTAGTTTATGACTGATGTAGTTCACTGTAGAGGGAGCGAGGAACTGTGTGTGTACAGTGTAGTTTATGACTGATGTAGTTCACTGTAGAGGGAGAGAAGAGCTCTGTGTGTACAGTGTAGTTTATGACTGATGTAGTTCACTGTAGAGGGAGTGAGGAGCTGTGTGTGTACAGTGTAGTTTATGACTGATGTAGTTCACTGTAGAGGGAGAGAGGAGCTGTGTGTGTACAGTGTAGTTTGTGACTGATGTAGTTCACTGTAGAGGGAGTGAGGAGCTGTGTGTGTACAGTGTAGTTTATGACTGATGTAGTTCACTGTAGCGGGAGAGAGGAGCTGTGTGTGTACAGTGTAGTTTATGACTGATGTAGTTCACTGTAGAGGGAGTGAGGGGCTGTGTGTGTACAGTGTAGTTTGTGACTGATGTAGTTCACAGTGTAGTTTGTGACTGATGTAGTTCACTGTAGAGGGAGCAAGAAGCTGTGTGTGTACAGTGTAGTTTGTGACTGATGTAGTTCACTGTAGAGGTAGAGAGGAGCTGTGTGTGTAAAGTGTAGTTTGTGACTGATGTAGTTCACTGTAGAGGGAGAGAGGAGCTGTGTGTGTACAGTCTAGTTTATGACTGATGTAGTTCACTGTAGAGGGAGAGAGGAGCTGTGTGTGTACAGTCTAGTTTATGACTGATGTAGTTCACTGTAGAGGGAGCAAGGAGCTGTGTGAGTACAGTGTAGTTTATGACTGATGTAGTTCACTGTAGAGGGAGCGAGGAACTGTGTGTGTACAGTGTAGTTTATGACTGATGTAGTTCACTGTAGAGGGAGAGAGGAGCTGTGTGTGTACAGTGTAGTTTGTGACTGATGTAGTTCACTGTAGAGGGAGAGAGGAGCTCTGTGTGTTCAGTGTAGTTTATGACTGATGTAGTTCACTGTAGAGGGAGCGAGGAGCTGTGTGTGTACAGTATAGTTAATGACTGATGTAGTTCACTGTAGCGGGAGAGAGGAGCTGTGTGTGTACAGTGTAGTTTATGACTGATGTAGTTCACTGTAGAGGGAGCGGTGTGTGTACAGTGTAGTTTATGACTGATGTAGTTCACTGTAGAGTGAGTGAGGAGCTGTGTGTGTACAGTGTAGTTTATGACCGATGTAGTTCACTATAGAGGGAGAGAGGAGCTGTGTGTGTACAGTGTAGTTTGTGACTCATGTAGTTCACTGTAGAGGGAGCGAGGAGCTGTGTGAGTACAGTGTAGTTCATGACTGATGTAGTTCACTGTAGAGGGAGCGAGGAGCTGTGTGTGTACAGTGTAGTTTGTGACTGATGTAGTTCACTGTAGAGGGAGTGAGGAGCTGTGTGTGTACAGTGTAGTTTGTGACTGATATAGTTCACTGTAGAGGGAGTGAGGGGTTGTGTGTGTACAGTGTATTTTGTGACTGATGTAGTTCACTGTAGAGGGAGCAAGAAGCTGTGTGTGTACAGTGTAGTTTATGACTGATGTAGTTCACTGTAGAGTGAGTGAGGAGCTGTGTGTGTGTACAGTGTAGTTTATGACTGATGTAGTTCACTGTAGAGGGAGAGAGGAGCTGTGTGTGTACAGTCTAGTTTATGACTGATGTAGTTCACTATAGAGGGAGAGAGGAGCTGTGTGTGTACAGTGTAGTTTGTGACTCATGTAGTTCACTGTAGAGGGAGCGAGGAGCTGTGTGAGTACAGTGTAGTTTATGACTGATGTAGTTCACTGTAGAGGGAGCGAGGAGCTGTGTGTGTACAGTGTAGTTTGTGACTGATGTAGTTCACTGTAGAGGGAGCGAGGAGCTGTGTGTGTACAGTGTAGTTTGTGACTGATGTAGTTCACTGTAGAGGGAGTGAGGAGCTGTGTGTGTACAGTGTAGTTTGTGACTGATGTAGTTCACTGTAGAGGGAGAGAGGAGCTGTGTGTGTACAGTCTAGTTTATGACTGATGTAGTTCACTGTAGAGGGAGAGAGGAGCTGTGTGTGTACAGTCTAGTTTATGACTGATGTAGTTCACTGTAGAGGGAGCGAGGAGCTGTGTGAGTACAGTGTAGTTTATGACTGATGTAGTTCACTGTAGAGGGAGCGAGGAACTGTGTGTGTACAGTGTAGTTTATGACTGATGTAGTTCACTGTAGAGGGAGAGAAGAGCTGTGTGTGTACAGTGTAGTTTATGGCTGATGTAGTTCACTGTAGAGGGAGTGAGGAGCTGTGTGTGTACAGTGTAGTTTATGACTGATGTAGTTCACTGTAGAGGGAGAGAGGAGCTGTGTGTGTACAGTGTAGTTTGTGACTGATGAAGTTCACTGTAGAGGGAGTGAGGAGCTGTGTGTGTACAGTGTAGTTTATGACTGATGTAGTTCACTGTAGCGGGAGAGAGGAGCTGTGTGTGTACAGTGTAGTTTGTGACTGATGTAGTTCACTGTAGAGGGAGTGAGGGGCTGTGTGTGTACAGTGTAGTTTGTGACTGATGTAGTTCACTGTAGAGGGAGCAAGGAGCTGTGTGTGTACAGTGTAGTTTGTGACTGATGTAGTTCACTGTAGAGGGAGTGAGGGGCTGTGTGTGTACAGTGTAGTTTGTGACTGATGTAGTTGACTGTAGAGGGAGTGAGGAGCTGTGTGTGTACAGTGTAGTTTGTGACTGATGTAGTTGACTGTAGAGGGATCGAGGAGCTGTGTGTGTACAGTGTAGTTTGTGACTGATGTAGATCACTGTAGAGGGAGAGAGGAGCTGTGTGTGTACAGTGTAGTTTATGACTGATGTAGTTCACTGTAGAGGGAGAGAGGAGCTGTGTGTGTACAGTGTAGTTTGTGACCGATGTAGTTCACTGTAGAGGGAGTGAGGAGCTGTGTGTGTACAGTGTAGTTTATGACTGATGTAGTTCACTGTAGCGGGAGAGAGGAGCTGTGTGTGTACAGTGTAGTTTGTGACTGATGTAGTTCACTGTAGAGGGAGTGAGGGGTTGTGTGTGTACAGTGCAGTTTGTGACATATGTAGTTCACTGTAGAGGGAGCAAGGAGCTGTGTGTGTACAGTGTAGTTTATGACTGATGTAGTTCACTGTAGAGGGAGTGAGGAGCTGTGTGTGTACAGTGTAGTTTATGACTGATGTATTTTACTGTAGAGGGAGTGAGGAGCTGTGTGTGTACAGTGTAGTTTATGACTGATGTAGTTCACTGTAGAGGGAACGAGGAGCTGTGTGTGTACAGTGTAGTTTATGACTGATGTAGTTCACTGTAGAGGGAACGAGGAGCTGTGTGTGTACAGTGTAGTTTGTGACTGATGTAGTTCACTGTAGAGGGAGCGAGGAGCTGTGGGTGTACAGTGTAGTCTGTGACTGATGTAGTTCACTGTAGAGGGAGCTGTGTGTGTACAGTGTAGTCTATGACTGATGTAGTTCACTGTAGAGTGAGTGAGGAGCTGTGTGTGTGTACAGTGAAGTTTATAACTGATGTAGTTCACTATAGAGGGAGAGAGGAGCTGTGTGTGTACAGTGTAGTTTGTGACTCATGTAGTTCACTGTAGAGGGAGCGAGGAGCTATGTGAGTACAGTGTAGTTTATGACTGATGTAGTTCACTGTAGAGGGAGAGAGGAGTTGTGTGTGTACAGTGTAGTTTATGACTGATGTAGTTCACTGTAGAGGGAGCGAGGAGCAGTGTGTGTACAGTGTAGTTTGTGACTGATGTAGTTCCCTGTAGAGGCAGTGAGGAGCTGTGTGTGTACAGTGTAGTTTGTGACTGATGTAGTTCCCTGTAGAGGCAGTGAGGAGCTGTGTGTGTACAGTGTAGTTTGTGACTGATGTAGTTCACTGTAGAGGTAGTGAGGAGCTGTGTGTGTACAGTGTAGTTTGTGACTGATGTAGTTCACTGTAGAGGGAGTGAGGAACTGTGTGTGTACAGTGTAGTTTGTGACTGATGTAGTTCACTGTAGAGGGAGTGAGGAACTGTGTGTGTACAGTGTAGTTTGTGACTGATGTAGTTCACTGTAGAGGGACTGAGGGGCTGTGTGTGTACAGTGTAGTTTGTGACTGATGTAGTTCACTGTAGAGGGAGTGAGGGGTTGTGTGTGTACAGTCTAGTTTGTGACTGATGTAGTTCACTGTAGAGGGAGCAAGAAGCTGTGTGTGTACAGTGTAGTTTGTGACTGATGTAGTTCACTGTAGAGGGAGAGAGGAGCTGTGTGTGTAAAGTGTAGTTTGTGACTGATGTAGTTCACTGTAGAGGGAGAGAGGAGCTGTGTGTGTACAGTCTAGTTTATGACTGATGTAGTTCACTGTAGAGGGAGAGAGGAGCTGTGTGTGTACAGTCTAGTTTATGACTGATGTAGTTCACTGTAGAGGGAGCGAGGAGCTGTGTGAGTACAGTGTAGTTTATGACTGATGTAGTTCACTGTAGAGGGAGCGAGGAACTGTGTGTGTACAGTGTAGTTTATGACTGATGTAGTTCACTGTAGAGGGAGAGAAGAGCTCTGTGTGTACAGTGTAGTTTATGACTGATGTAGTTCACTGTAGAGGGAGTGAGGAGC
The DNA here is from genome assembly GCF_029633855.1 of Hoplias malabaricus. Taxonomy (NCBI): domain Eukaryota; kingdom Metazoa; phylum Chordata; class Actinopteri; order Characiformes; family Erythrinidae; genus Hoplias; species Hoplias malabaricus. The sequence continues at coordinate 28,588,406 of NC_089819.1, forward strand.
TGTGTGTGTACAGTGTAGTTTATGACTGATGTAGTTCGCTGTAGAGGGAGAGAGGAGCTGTGTGTGTACAGTGTAGTTTGTGACTGATGTAGTTCACTGTAGAGGGAGTGAGGAGCTGTGTGTGTACAGTGTAGTTTATGACTGATGTAGTTCACTGTAGCGGGAGAGAGGAGCTGTGTGTGTACAGTGTAGTTTATGACTGATGTAGTTCACTGTAGAGGGAGTGAGGGGCTGTGTGTGTACAGTGTAGTTTGTGACTGATGTAGTTCACAGTGTAGTTTGTGACTGATGTAGTTCACTGTAGAGGGAGCAAGAAGCTGTGTGTGTACAGTGTAGTTTGTGACTGATGTAGTTCACTGTAGAGGTAGAGAGGAGCTGTGTGTGTAAAGTGTAGTTTGTGACTGATGTAGTTCACTGTAGAGGGAGAGAGGAGCTGTGTGTGTACAGTCTAGTTTATGACTGATGTAGTTCACTGTAGAGGGAGAGAGGAGCTGTGTGTGTACAGTCTAGTTTATGACTGATGTAGTTCACTGTAGAGGGAGCAAGGAGCTGTGTGAGTACAGTGTAGTTTATGACTGATGTAGTTCACTGTAGAGGGAGCGAGGAACTGTGTGTGTACAGTGTAGTTTATGACTGATGTAGTTCACTGTAGAGGGAGAGAGGAGCTGTGTGTGTACAGTGTAGTTTGTGACTGATGTAGTTCACTGTAAAAGGAGTGAGGAGCTGTGTGTGTACAGTGTAGTTTATGACTGATGTATTTCACTGTAGAGGGAGTGAGGAGCTGTGTGTGTACAGTGTAGTTTATGACTGATGTAGTTCACTGTAGAGGGAACGAGGAGCTGTGTGTGTACAGTGTAGTTTATGACTGATGTAGTTCACTGTAGAGGGAACGAGGAGCTGTGTGTGTACAGTGTAGTTTGTGACTGATGTAGTTCACTGTAGAGGGAGCGAGGAGCTGTGTGTGTACAGTGTAGTCTGTGACTGATGTAGTTCACTGTAGAGGGAGCTGTGTGTGTACAGTGTAGTCTATGACTGATGTAGTTCACTGTAGAGTGAGTGAGGAGCTGTGTGTGTGTACAGTGAAGTTTATAACTGATGTAGTTCACTATAGAGGGAGAGAGGAGCTGTGTGTGTACAGTGTAGTTTGTGACTCATGTAGTTCACTGTAGAGGGAGCGAGGAGCTATGTGAGTACAGTGTAGTTTATGACTGATGTAGTTCACTGTAGAGGGAGAGAGGAGCTGTGTGTGTACAGTGTAGTTTATGACTGATGTAGTTCACTGTAGAGGGAGCGAGGAGCAGTGTGTGTACAGTGTAGTTTGTGACTGATGTAGTTCCCTGTAGAGGCAGAGAGGAGCTGTGTTTGTACAGTGTAGTTTGTGACTGATGTAGTTCCCTGTAGAGGCAGTGAGGAGCTGTGTGTGTACAGTGTAGTTTGTGACTGATGTAGTTCACTGTAGAGGTAGTGAGGAGCTGTGTGTGTACAGTGTAGTTTGTGACTGATGTAGTTCACTGTAGAGGGAGTGAGGAACTGTGTGTGTACAGTGTAGTTTGTGACTGATGTAGTTCACTGTAGAGGGAGTGAGGAACTGTGTGTGTACAGTGTAGTTTGTGACTGATGTAGTTCACTGTAGAGGGAGTGAGGGGCTGTGTGTGTACAGTGTAGTTTGTGACTGATGTAGTTCACTGTAGAGGGAGTGAGGGGTTGTGTGTGTACAGTGTAGTTTGTGACTGATGTAGTTCACTGTAGAGGGAGCAAGAAGCTGTGTGTGTACAGTGTAGTTTGTGACTGATGTAGTTCACTGTAGAGGGAGAGAGGAGCTGTGTGTGTAAAGTGTAGTTTGTGACTGATGTAGTTCACTGTAGAGGGAGAGAGGAGCTGTGTGTGTACAGTCTAGTTTATGACTGATGTAGTTCACTGTAGAGGGAGAGAGGAGCTGTGTGTGTACAGTCTAGTTTATGACTGATGTAGTTCACTGTAGAGGGAGCGAGGAGCTGTGTGAGTACAGTGTAGTTTATGACTGATGTAGTTCACTGTAGAGGGAGCGAGGAACTGTGTGTGTACAGTGTAGTTTATGACTGATGTAGTTCACTGTAGAGGGAGAGAAGAGCTCTGTGTGTACAGTGTAGTTTATGACTGATGTAGTTCACTGTAGAGGGAGTGAGGAGCTGTGTGTGTACAGTGTAGTTTATGACTGATGTAGTTCACTGTAGAGGGAGAGAGGAGCTGTGTGTGTACAGTGTAGTTTGTGACTGATGTAGTTCACTGTAGAGGGAGTGAGGAGCTGTGTGTGTACAGTGTAGTTTATGACTGATGTAGTTCACTGTAGCGGGAGAGAGGAGCTGTGTGTGTACAGTGTAGTTTATGACTGATGTAGTTCACTGTAGAGGGAGTGAGGGGCTGTGTGTGTACAGTGTAGTTTGTGACTGATGTAGTTCACAGTGTAGTTTGTGACTGATGTAGTTCACTGTAGAGGGAGCAAGAAGCTGTGTGTGTACAGTGTAGTTTGTGACTGATGTAGTTCACTGTAGAGGTAGAGAGGAGCTGTGTGTGTAAAGTGTAGTTTGTGACTGATGTAGTTCACTGTAGAGGGAGAGAGGAGCTGTGTGTGTACAGTCTAGTTTATGACTGATGTAGTTCACTGTAGAGGGAGAGAGGAGCTGTGTGTGTACAGTCTAGTTTATGACTGATGTAGTCCACTGTAGAGGGAGCAAGGAGCTGTGTGAGTACAGTGTAGTTTATGACTGATGTAGTTCACTGTAGAGGGAGCGAGGAACTGTGTGTGTACAGTGTAGTTTATGACTGATGTAGTTCACTGTAGAGGGAGAGAGGAGCTGTGTGTGTACAGTGTAGTTTGTGACTGATGTAGTTCACTGTAGAGGGAGAGAGGATCTCTGTGTGTTCAGTGTAGTTTATGACTGATGTAGTTCACTGTAGAGGGAGCGAGGAGCTGTGTGTGTACAGTATAGTTAATGACTGATGTAGTTCACTGTAGCGGGAGAGAGGAGCTGTGTGTGTACAGTGTAGTTTATGACTGATGTAGTTCACTGTAGAGGGAGAGAGGAGCTCTGTGTGTACAGTGTAGTTTATGACTGATGTAGTTCACTGTAGAGGGAGAGAGGAGCTCTGTGTGTACAGTGTAGTTTATGACTGATGTAGTTCACTGTAGAGGGAGCGAGGAGCTGTGTGTGTACAGTATAGTTAATGACCGATGTAGTTCACTGTAGCAGGAGAGAGGAGCTGTGTGTGTACAGTGTAGTTTATGACTGATGTAGTTCACTGTAGAGGGAGCGAGGAGCTGTGTGTGTACAGTGTAGTTTATGACTGATGTAGTTCACTGTAGAGGGAGTGAGGAGCTGTGTGTGTACAGTGTAGTTTATGACTGATGTAGTTCACTGTAGCGGGAGAGAGGAGCTGTGTGTGTACAGTGTAGTTTGTGACTGATGTAGTTCACTGTAGAGGGAGTGAGGGGCTGTGTGTGTACAGTGTAGTTTGTGACTGATGTAGTTCACTGTAGAGGGAGCAAGGAGCTGTGTGTGTACAGTGTAGTTTGTGACTGATGTAGTTCACTGTAGAGGGAGTGAGGGGCTGTGTGTGTACAGTGTAGTTTGTGACTGATGTAGTTGACTGTAGAGGGAGTGAGGAGCTGTGTGTGTACAGTGTAGTTTGTGACTGATGTAGTTGACTGTAGAGGGATCGAGGAGCTGTGTGTGTACAGTGTAGTTTGTGACTGATGTAGATCACTGTAGAGGGAGAGAGGAGCTGTGTGTGTACAGTGTAGTTTATGACTGATGTAGTTCACTGTAGAGGGAGAGAGGAGCTGTGTGTGTACAGTGTAGTTTGTGACCGATGTAGTTCACTGTAGAGGGAGTGAGGAGCTGTGTGTGTACAGTGTAGTTTATGACTGATGTAGTTCACTGTAGCGGGAGAGAGGAGCTGTGTGTGTACAGTGTAGTTTGTGACTGATGTAGTTCACTGTAGAGGGAGTGAGGGGTTGTGTGTGTACAGTGCAGTTTGTGACATATGTAGTTCACTGTAGAGGGAGCAAGGAGCTGTGTGTGTACAGTGTAGTTTATGACTGATGTAGTTCACTGTAGAGGGAGTGAGGAGCTGTGTGTGTACAGTGTAGTTTATGACTGATGTATTTTACTGTAGAGGGAGTGAGGAGCTGTGTGTGTACAGTGTAGTTTATGACTGATGTAGTTCACTGTAGAGGGAACGAGGAGCTGTGTGTGTACAGTGTAGTTTATGACTGATGTAGTTCACTGTAGAGGGAACGAGGAGCTGTGTGTGTACAGTGTAGTTTGTGACTGATGTAGTTCACTGTAGAGGGAGCGAGGAGCTGTGGGTGTACAGTGTAGTCTGTGACTGATGTAGTTCACTGTAGAGGGAGCTGTGTGTGTACAGTGTAGTCTATGACTGATGTAGTTCACTGTAGAGTGAGTGAGGAGCTGTGTGTGTGTACAGTGAAGTTTATAACTGATGTAGTTCACTATAGAGGGAGAGAGGAGCTGTGTGTGTACAGTGTAGTTTGTGACTCATGTAGTTCACTGTAGAGGGAGCGAGGAGCTATGTGAGTACAGTGTAGTTTATGACTGATGTAGTTCACTGTAGAGGGAGAGAGGAGTTGTGTGTGTACAGTGTAGTTTATGACTGATGTAGTTCACTGTAGAGGGAGCGAGGAGCAGTGTGTGTACAGTGTAGTTTGTGACTGATGTAGTTCCCTGTAGAGGCAGTGAGGAGCTGTGTGTGTACAGTGTAGTTTGTGACTGATGTAGTTCCCTGTAGAGGCAGTGAGGAGCTGTGTGTGTACAGTGTAGTTTGTGACTGATGTAGTTCACTGTAGAGGTAGTGAGGAGCTGTGTGTGTACAGTGTAGTTTGTGACTGATGTAGTTCACTGTAGAGGGAGTGAGGAACTGTGTGTGTACAGTGTAGTTTGTGACTGATGTAGTTCACTGTAGAGGGAGTGAGGAACTGTGTGTGTACAGTGTAGTTTGTGACTGATGTAGTTCACTGTAGAGGGACTGAGGGGCTGTGTGTGTACAGTGTAGTTTGTGACTGATGTAGTTCACTGTAGAGGGAGTGAGGGGTTGTGTGTGTACAGTCTAGTTTGTGACTGATGTAGTTCACTGTAGAGGGAGCAAGAAGCTGTGTGTGTACAGTGTAGTTTGTGACTGATGTAGTTCACTGTAGAGGGAGAGAGGAGCTGTGTGTGTAAAGTGTAGTTTGTGACTGATGTAGTTCACTGTAGAGGGAGAGAGGAGCTGTGTGTGTACAGTCTAGTTTATGACTGATGTAGTTCACTGTAGAGGGAGAGAGGAGCTGTGTGTGTACAGTCTAGTTTATGACTGATGTAGTTCACTGTAGAGGGAGCGAGGAGCTGTGTGAGTACAGTGTAGTTTATGACTGATGTAGTTCACTGTAGAGGGAGCGAGGAACTGTGTGTGTACAGTGTAGTTTATGACTGATGTAGTTCACTGTAGAGGGAGAGAAGAGCTCTGTGTGTACAGTGTAGTTTATGACTGATGTAGTTCACTGTAGAGGGAGTGAGGAGCTGTGTGTGTACAGTGTAGTTTATGACTGATGTAGTTCGCTGTAGAGGGAGAGAGGAGCTGTGTGTGTACAGTGTAGTTTGTGACTGATGTAGTTCACTGTAGAGGGAGTGAGGAGCTGTGTGTGTACAGTGTAGTTTATGACTGATGTAGTTCACTGTAGCGGGAGAGAGGAGCTGTGTGTGTACAGTGTAGTTTATGACTGATGTAGTTCACTGTAGAGGGAGTGAGGGGCTGTGTGTGTACAGTGTAGTTTGTGACTGATGTAGTTCACAGTGTAGTTTGTGACTGATGTAGTTCACTGTAGAGGGAGCAAGAAGCTGTGTGTGTACAGTGTAGTTTGTGACTGATGTAGTTCACTGTAGAGGTAGAGAGGAGCTGTGTGTGTAAAGTGTAGTTTGTGACTGATGTAGTTCACTGTAGAGGGAGAGAGGAGCTGTGTGTGTACAGTCTAGTTTATGACTGATGTAGTTCACTGTAGAGGGAGAGAGGAGCTGTGTGTGTACAGTCTAGTTTATGACTGATGTAGTTCACTGTAGAGGGAGCAAGGAGCTGTGTGAGTACAGTGTAGTTTATGACTGATGTAGTTCACTGTAGAGGGAGCGAGGAACTGTGTGTGTACAGTGTAGTTTATGACTGATGTAGTTCACTGTAGAGGGAGAGAGGAGCTGTGTGTGTACAGTGTAGTTTGTGACTGATGTAGTTCACTGTAAAAGGAGTGAGGAGCTGTGTGTGTACAGTGTAGTTTATGACTGATGTATTTCACTGTAGAGGGAGTGAGGAGCTGTGTGTGTACAGTGTAGTTTATGACTGATGTAGTTCACTGTAGAGGGAACGAGGAGCTGTGTGTGTACAGTGTAGTTTATGACTGATGTAGTTCACTGTAGAGGGAACGAGGAGCTGTGTGTGTACAGTGTAGTTTGTGACTGATGTAGTTCACTGTAGAGGGAGCGAGGAGCTGTGTGTGTACAGTGTAGTCTGTGACTGATGTAGTTCACTGTAGAGGGAGCTGTGTGTGTACAGTGTAGTCTATGACTGATGTAGTTCACTGTAGAGTGAGTGAGGAGCTGTGTGTGTGTACAGTGAAGTTTATAACTGATGTAGTTCACTATAGAGGGAGAGAGGAGCTGTGTGTGTACAGTGTAGTTTGTGACTCATGTAGTTCACTGTAGAGGGAGCGAGGAGCTATGTGAGTACAGTGTAGTTTATGACTGATGTAGTTCACTGTAGAGGGAGAGAGGAGCTGTGTGTGTACAGTGTAGTTTATGACTGATGTAGTTCACTGTAGAGGGAGCGAGGAGCAGTGTGTGTACAGTGTAGTTTGTGACTGATGTAGTTCCCTGTAGAGGCAGAGAGGAGCTGTGTTTGTACAGTGTAGTTTGTGACTGATGTAGTTCCCTGTAGAGGCAGTGAGGAGCTGTGTGTGTACAGTGTAGTTTGTGACTGATGTAGTTCACTGTAGAGGTAGTGAGGAGCTGTGTGTGTACAGTGTAGTTTGTGACTGATGTAGTTCACTGTAGAGGGAGTGAGGAACTGTGTGTGTACAGTGTAGTTTGTGACTGATGTAGTTCACTGTAGAGGGAGTGAGGAACTGTGTGTGTACAGTGTAGTTTGTGACTGATGTAGTTCACTGTAGAGGGAGTGAGGGGCTGTGTGTGTACAGTGTAGTTTGTGACTGATGTAGTTCACTGTAGAGGGAGTGAGGGGTTGTGTGTGTACAGTGTAGTTTGTGACTGATGTAGTTCACTGTAGAGGGAGCAAGAAGCTGTGTGTGTACAGTGTAGTTTGTGACTGATGTAGTTCACTGTAGAGGGAGAGAGGAGCTGTGTGTGTAAAGTGTAGTTTGTGACTGATGTAGTTCACTGTAGAGGGAGAGAGGAGCTGTGTGTGTACAGTCTAGTTTATGACTGATGTAGTTCACTGTAGAGGGAGAGAGGAGCTGTGTGTGTACAGTCTAGTTTATGACTGATGTAGTTCACTGTAGAGGGAGCGAGGAGCTGTGTGAGTACAGTGTAGTTTATGACTGATGTAGTTCACTGTAGAGGGAGCGAGGAACTGTGTGTGTACAGTGTAGTTTATGACTGATGTAGTTCACTGTAGAGGGAGAGAAGAGCTCTGTGTGTACAGTGTAGTTTATGACTGATGTAGTTCACTGTAGAGGGAGTGAGGAGCTGTGTGTGTACAGTGTAGTTTATGACTGATGTAGTTCACTGTAGAGGGAGAGAGGAGCTGTGTGTGTACAGTGTAGTTTGTGACTGATGTAGTTCACTGTAGAGGGAGTGAGGAGCTGTGTGTGTACAGTGTAGTTTATGACTGATGTAGTTCACTGTAGCGGGAGAGAGGAGCTGTGTGTGTACAGTGTAGTTTATGACTGATGTAGTTCACTGTAGAGGGAGTGAGGGGCTGTGTGTGTACAGTGTAGTTTGTGACTGATGTAGTTCACAGTGTAGTTTGTGACTGATGTAGTTCACTGTAGAGGGAGCAAGAAGCTGTGTGTGTACAGTGTAGTTTGTGACTGATGTAGTTCACTGTAGAGGTAGAGAGGAGCTGTGTGTGTAAAGTGTAGTTTGTGACTGATGTAGTTCACTGTAGAGGGAGAGAGGAGCTGTGTGTGTACAGTCTAGTTTATGACTGATGTAGTTCACTGTAGAGGGAGAGAGGAGCTGTGTGTGTACAGTCTAGTTTATGACTGATGTAGTCCACTGTAGAGGGAGCAAGGAGCTGTGTGAGTACAGTGTAGTTTATGACTGATGTAGTTCACTGTAGAGGGAGCGAGGAACTGTGTGTGTACAGTGTAGTTTATGACTGATGTAGTTCACTGTAGAGGGAGAGAGGAGCTGTGTGTGTACAGTGTAGTTTGTGACTGATGTAGTTCACTGTAGAGGGAGAGAGGATCTCTGTGTGTTCAGTGTAGTTTATGACTGATGTAGTTCACTGTAGAGGGAGCGAGGAGCTGTGTGTGTACAGTATAGTTAATGACTGATGTAGTTCACTGTAGCGGGAGAGAGGAGCTGTGTGTGTACAGTGTAGTTTATGACTGATGTAGTTCACTGTAGAGGGAGAGAGGAGCTCTGTGTGTACAGTGTAGTTTATGACTGATGTAGTTCACTGTAGAGGGAGAGAGGAGCTCTGTGTGTACAGTGTAGTTTATGACTGATGTAGTTCACTGTAGAGGGAGCGAGGAGCTGTGTGTGTACAGTATAGTTAATGACCGATGTAGTTCACTGTAGCAGGAGAGAGGAGCTGTGTGTGTACAGTGTAGTTTATGACTGATGTAGTTCACTGTAGAGGGAGCGAGGAGCTGTGTGTGTACAGTGTAGTTTATGACTGATGTAGTTCACTGTAGAGGGAGTGAGGAGCTGTGTGTGTACAGTGTAGTTTATGACTGATGTAGTTCACTGTAGAGGGAGTGAGGAGCTGTGTGTGTACAGTGTAGTTTATGACTGATGTAGTTCACTGTAGAGGGAGTGAGGAGCTGTGTGTGTACAGTGTAGTTTATGACTGATGTAGTTCACTGTAGAGGGAGCGAGGAACAGTGTGTGTACAATGTAGTTTGTGACTGATGTAGTTCACTGTAGAGGGAGCGAGGAGCTGTGTGTGTACAGTGTAGTCTGTTACTGATGTAGTTCACTGTAGAGGGAGCGGTGTGTGTACAGTGTAGTTTATGACTGATGTAGTTCACTGTAGAGTGAGTGAGGAGCTGTGTGTGTACAGTGTAGTTTATGACCGATGTAGTTCACTATAGAGGGAGAGAGGAGCTGTGTGTGTACAGTGTAGTTTGTGACTCATGTAGTTCACTGTAGAGGGAGCGAGGAGCTGTGTGAGTACAGTGTAATTCATGACTAATGTAGTTCACTATAGAGGGAGCGAGGAGCTGTGTGTGTACAGTGTAGTTTGTGACTGATGTAGTTCACTGTAGAGGGAGTGAGGAGCTGTGTGTGTACAGTGTAGTTTGTGACTGATGTAGTTCACTGTAGAGGGAGTGAGGGGTTGTGTGTGTACAGTGTATTTTGTGACTGATGTAGTTCACTGTAGAGGGAGCAAGAAGCTGTGTGTGTACAGTGTAGTTTGTGACTGATGTAGTTCACTGTAGAGTGAGTGAGGAGCTGTGTGTGTGTACAGTGTAGTTTATGACCGATGTAGTTCACTATAGAGGGAGAGAGGAGCTGTGTGTGTACAGTGTAGTTTGTGACTCATGTAGTTCACTATAGAGGGAGCGAGGAGCTGTGTGAGTACAGTGTAGTTTATGACTGATGTAGTTCACTGTAGAGGGAGCGAGGAGCTGTGTGTGTACAGTGTAGTTTGTGACTGATGTAGTTCACTGTAGAGGGAGCGAGGAGCTGTGTGTGTACAGTGTAGTTTGTGACTGATGTAGTTCACTGTAGAGGGAGTGAGGAGCTGTGTGTGTACAGTGTAGTTTGTGACTGATGTAGTTCACTGTAGAGGGAGTGAGGGGTTGTGTGTGTACAGTGTAGTTTTTGACTGATGTAGTTCACTGTAGAGGGAGTGAGGGGTTGTGTGTGTACAGTGTAGTTTTTGACTGATGTAGTTCACTGTAGAGGGAGTGAGGGGTTGTGTGTGTACAGTGTAGTTTGTGACTGATGTAGTTCACTGTAGAGGGAGAGAGGAGCTGTGTGTGTACAGTGTAGTTTGTGACTGATGTAGTTCACTGTAGAGGCAGTGAGGAGCTGTGTGTGTACAGTGTAGTTTGTGACTGATGTAGTTCACTGTAGAGGGAGTGAGGGGTTGTGTGTGTACAGTGTATTTTGTGACTGATGTAGTTCACTGTTAGAGGGAGCAAGAAGCTGTGTGTGTACAGTGTAGTTTATGACTGATGTAGTTCACTGTAGAGGGAGCGAGGAGCTGTGTGTGTGTACAGTATAGTTTATGACCGATGTAGTTCACTATAGAGGGAGAGAGGAGCTGTGTGTGTACAGTGTAGTTTGTGACTCATGTAGTTCACTGTAGAGGGAGCGAGGAGCTGTGTGAGTACAGTGTAGTTTATGACTGATGTAGTTCACTGTAGAGGGAGCGAGGAGCTGTGTGTGTACAGTGTAGTTTGTGACTGATGTAGTTCACTGTAGAGGGAGTGAGGAGCTGTGTGTGTACAGTGTAGTTTGTGACTGATGTAGTTCACTGTAGAGGGAGTGAGGAGCTGTGTGTGTACAGTGTAGTTTTTGACTGATGTAGTTTACTGTAGAGGGAGTGAGGGGTTGTGTGTGTACAGTGTAATTTGTGACTGATGTAGTTCACTGTAGAGGGAGTGAGGAGCTGTGTGTGTACAGTGTAGTTTGTGACTGATGTAGTTCACTGTAGAGGGAGTGAGGGGTTGTGTGTGTACAGTGTAGTTTTTGACTGATGTAGTTCACTGTAGAGGGAGTGAGGAGCTGTGTGTGCACAGTGTAGTTTGTGACTGATGTAGTTCACTGTAGAGGGAGTGAGGGGTTGTGTGTGTACAGTGTATTTTGTGACTGATGTAGTTCACTGTTAGAGGGAGCAAGAAGCTGTGTGTGTACAGTGTAGTTTATGACTGATGTAGTTCACTGTAGAGGGAGCGAGGAGCTGTGTGTGTGTACAGTATAGTTTATGACCGATGTAGTTCACTATAGAGGGAGAGAGGAGCTGTGTGTGTACAGTGTAGTTTGTGACTCATGTAGTTCACTGTAGAGGGAGCGAGGAGCTGTGTGAGTACAGTGTAGTTTATGACTGATGTAGTTCACTGTAGAGGGAGCGAGGAGCTGTGTGTGTACAGTGTAGTTTGTGACTGATGTAGTTCACTGTAGAGGGAGTGAGGAGCTGTGTGTGTACAGTGTAGTTTGTGACTGATGTAGTTTACTGTAGAGGGAGTGAGGGGTTGTGTGTGTACAGTGTAATTTGTGACTGATGTAGTTCACTGTAGAGGGAGTGAGGAGCTGTGTGTGTACAGTGTAGTTTGTGACTGATGTAGTTCACTGTAGAGGGAGTGAGGGGTTGTGTGTGTACAGTGTAGTTTTTGACTGATGTAGTTCACTGTAGAGGGAGTGAGGAGCTGTGTGTGTACAGTGTAGTTTGTGACTGATGTAGTTCACTGTAGAGGGAGTGAGGGGTTGTGTGTGTACAGTGTAGTTTGTGACTGATGTAGTTCACTGTAGAGGGAGTGAGGGGCTGTGTGTGTACAGTGTAGTTTGTGACTGATGTAGTTCACAGTGTAGTTTGTGACTGATGTAGTTCACTGTAGAGGGAGCAAGAAGCTGTGTGTGTACAGTGTAGTTTGTGACTGATGTAGTTCACTGTAGAGGTAGAGAGGAGCTGTGTGTGTAAAGTGTAGTTTGTGACTGATGTAGTTCACTGTAGAGGGAGAGAGGAGCTGTGTGTGTACAGTCTAGTTTATGACTGATGTAGTTCACTGTAGAGGGAGAGAGGAGCTGTGTGTGTAAAGTGTAGTTTGTGACTGATGTAGTTCACTGTAGAGGGAGAGAGGAGCTGTGTGTGTACAGTCTAGTTTATGACTGATGTAGTTCACTGTAGAGGGAGAGAGGAGCTGTGTGTGTACAGTCTAGTTTATGACTGATGTAGTTCACTGTAGAGGGAGCAAGGAGCTGTGTGAGTACAGTGTAGTTTATGACTGATGTAGTTCACTGTAGAGGGAGCGAGGAACTGTGTGTGTACAGTGTAGTTTATGACTGATGTAGTTCACTGTAGAGGGAGAGAGGAGCTGTGTGTGTACAGTGTAGTTTGTGACTGATGTAGTTCACTGTAGAGGGAGAGAGGAGCTCTGTGTGTTCAGTGTAGTTTATAACTGATGTAGTTCACTGTAGAGGGAGCGAGGAGCTGTGTGTGTACAGTATAGTTAATGACTGATGTAGTTCACTGTAGCGGGAGAGAGGAGCTGTGTGTGTACAGTGTAGTTTATGACTGATGTAGTTCACTGTAGAGGGAGCGAGGAGCTGTGTGTGTACAGTGTAGTTTATGACTGATGTAGTTCACTGTAGAGGGAGTGAGGAGCTGTGTGTGTACAGTGTAGTTTATGACTGATGTAGTTCACTGTAGAGGGAGCGAGGAGCTGTGTGTGTACAGTGTAGTTTATGACTGATGTAGTTCACTGTAGAGGGAGCGAGGAGCAGTGTGTGTACAGTGTAGTTTGTGACTGATGTAGTTCACTGTAGAGGGAGCGAGGAGCTGTGTGTGTACAGTGTAGTCTGTTACTGATGTAGTTCACTGTAGAGGAAGCGGTGTGTGTACAGTGTAGTTTATGACTGATGTAGTTCACTGTAGAGTGAGTGAGGAGCTGTGTGTGTACAGTGTAGTTTATGACCGATGTAGTTCACTATAGAGGGAGAGAGGAGCTGTGTGTGTACAGTGTAGTTTGTGACTGATGTAGTTCACTGTAGAGGGAGTGAGGAGCTGTGTGTGTACAGTGTAGTTTTTGACTGATGTAGTTTACTGTAGAGGGAGTGAGGGGTTGTGTGTGTACAGTGTAATTTGTGACTGATGTAGTTCACTGTAGAGGGAGTGAGGAGCTGTGTGTGTACAGTGTAGTTTGTGACTGATGTAGTTCACTGTAGAGGGAGTGAGGGGTTGTGTGTGTACAGTGTAGTTTTTGACTGATGTAGTTCACTGTAGAGGGAGTGAGGAGCTGTGTGTGCACAGTGTAGTTTGTGACTGATGTAGTTCACTGTAGAGGGAGTGAGGAGCTGTGTGTGTACAGTGTAGTTTGTGACTGATGTAGTTCACTGTAGAGGGAGTGAGGAGCTGTGTGTGTACAGTGTAGTTTTTGACTGATGTAGTTTACTGTAGAGGGAGTGAGGAGCTGTGTGTGTGTACAGTATAGTTTATGACTGATGTAGTTCACTGTAGAGGGAGCGAGGAGCTGTGTGTGTGTACAGTATAGTTTATGACCGATGTAGTTCACTATAGAGGGAGAGAGGAGCTGTGTGTGTACAGTGTAGTTTGTGACTCATGTAGTTCACTGTAGAGGGAGCGAGGAGCTGTGTGAGTACAGTGTAGTTTATGACTGATGTAGTTCACTGTAGAGGGAGCGAGGAGCTGTGTGTGTACAGTGTAGTTTGTGACTGATGTAGTTCACTGTAGAGGGAGTGAGGAGCTGTGTGTGTACAGTGTAGTTTGTGACTGATGTAGTTTACTGTAGAGGGAGTGAGGGGTTGTGTGTGTACAGTGTAATTTGTGACTGATGTAGTTCACTGTAGAGGGAGTGAGGAGCTGTGTGTGTACAGTGTAGTTTGTGACTGATGTAGTTCACTGTAGAGGGAGTGAGGGGTTGTGTGTGTACAGTGTAGTTTTTGACTGATGTAGTTCACTGTAGAGGGAGTGAGGAGCTGTGTGTGTACAGTGTAGTTTGTGACTGATGTAGTTCACTGTAGAGGGAGTGAGGGGTTGTGTGTGTACAGTGTAGTTTGTGACTGATGTAGTTCACTGTAGAGGGAGTGAGGGGCTGTGTGTGTACAGTGTAGTTTGTGACTGATGTAGTTCACAGTGTAGTTTGTGACTGATGTAGTTCACTGTAGAGGGAGCAAGAAGCTGTGTGTGTACAGTGTAGTTTGTGACTGATGTAGTTCACTGTAGAGGTAGAGAGGAGCTGTGTGTGTAAAGTGTAGTTTGTGACTGATGTAGTTCACTGTAGAGGGAGAGAGGAGCTGTGTGAGTACAGTGTAGTTTATGACTGATGTAGTTCACTGTAGAGGGAGCGAGGAACTGTGTGTGTACAGTGTAGTTTATGACTGATGTAGTTCACTGTAGAGGGAGAGAGGAGCTGTGTGTGTACAGTGTAGTTTGTGACTGATGTAGTTCACTGTAGAGGGAGAGAGGAGCTCTGTGTGTTCAGTGTAGTTTATAACTGATGTAGTTCACTGTAGAGGGAGCGAGGAGCTGTGTGTGTACAGTATAGTTAATGACTGATGTAGTTCACTGTAGCGGGAGAGAGGAGCTGTGTGTGTACAGTGTAGTTTATGACTGATGTAGTTCACTGTAGAGGGAGCGAGGAGCTGTGTGTGTACAGTGTAGTTTATGACTGATGTAGTTCACTGTAGAGGGAGTGAGGAGCTGTGTGTGTACAGTGTAGTTTATGACTGATGTAGTTCACTGTAGAGGGAGCGAGGAGCTGTGTGTGTACAGTGTAGTTTATGACTGATGTAGTTCACTGTAGAGGGAGCGAGGAGCAGTGTGTGTACAGTGTAGTTTGTGACTGATGTAGTTCACTGTAGAGGGAGCGAGGAGCTGTGTGTGTACAGTGTAGTCTGTTACTGATGTAGTTCACTGTAGAGGGAGCGGTGTGTGTACAGTGTAGTTTATGACTGATGTAGTTCACTGTAGAGTGAGTGAGGAGCTGTGTGTGTACAGTGTAGTTTATGACCGATGTAGTTCACTATAGAGGGAGAGAGGAGCTGTGTGTGTACAGTGTAGTTTGTGACTCATGTAGTTCACTGTAGAGGGAGCGAGGAGCTGTGTGAGTACAGTGTAGTTCATGACTGATGTAGTTCACTGTAGAGGGAGCGAGGAGCTGTGTGTGTACAGTGTAGTTTGTGACTGATGTAGTTCACTGTAGAGGGAGTGAGGAGCTGTGTGTGTACAGTGTAGTTTGTGACTGATATAGTTCACTGTAGAGGGAGTGAGGGGTTGTGTGTGTACAGTGTATTTTGTGACTGATGTAGTTCACTGTAGAGGGAGCAAGAAGCTGTGTGTGTACAGTGTAGTTTATGACTGATGTAGTTCACTGTAGAGTGAGTGAGGAGCTGTGTGTGTGTACAGTGTAGTTTATGACTGATGTAGTTCACTGTAGAGGGAGAGAGGAGCTGTGTGTGTACAGTCTAGTTTATGACTGATGTAGTTCACTATAGAGGGAGAGAGGAGCTGTGTGTGTACAGTGTAGTTTGTGACTCATGTAGTTCACTGTAGAGGGAGCGAGGAGCTGTGTGAGTACAGTGTAGTTTATGACTGATGTAGTTCACTGTAGAGGGAGCGAGGAGCTGTGTGTGTACAGTGTAGTTTGTGACTGATGTAGTTCACTGTAGAGGGAGCGAGGAGCTGTGTGTGTACAGTGTAGTTTGTGACTGATGTAGTTCACTGTAGAGGGAGTGAGGAGCTGTGTGTGTACAGTGTAGTTTGTGACTGATGTAGTTCACTGTAGAGGGAGAGAGGAGCTGTGTGTGTACAGTCTAGTTTATGGCTGATGTAGTTCACTGTAGAGGGAGAGAGGAGCTGTGTGTGTACAGTCTAGTTTATGACTGATGTAGTTCACTGTAGAGGGAGCGAGGAGCTGTGTGAGTACAGTGTAGTTTATGACTGATGTAGTTCACTGTAGAGGGAGCGAGGAACTGTGTGTGTACAGTGTAGTTTATGACTGATGTAGTTCACTGTAGAGGGAGAGAAGAGCTGTGTGTGTACAGTGTAGTTTATGGCTGATGTAGTTCACTGTAGAGGGAGTGAGGAGCTGTGTGTGTACAGTGTAGTTTATGACTGATGTAGTTCACTGTAGAGGGAGAGAGGAGCTGTGTGTGTACAGTGTAGTTTGTGACTGATGAAGTTCACTGTAGAGGGAGTGAGGAGCTGTGTGTGTACAGTGTAGTTTATGACTGATGTAGTTCACTGTAGCGGGAGAGAGGAGCTGTGTGTGTACAGTGTAGTTTGTGACTGATGGAGTTCACTGTAGAGGGAGTGAGGGGCTGTGTGTGTACAGTGTAGTTTGTGACTGATGTAGTTCACTGTAGAGGGAGCAAGGAGCTGTGTGTGTACAGTGTAGTTTGTGACTGATGTAGTTCACTGTAGAGGGAGTGAGGGGCTGTGTGTGTACAGTGTAGTTTGTGACTGATGTAGTTGACTGTAGAGGGAGTGAGGAGCTGTGTGTGTACAGTGTAGTTTGTGACTGATGTAGTTGACTGTAGAGGGATCGAGGAGCTGTGTGTGTACAGTGTAGTTTGTGACTGATGTAGATCACTGTAGAGGGAGAGAGGAGCTGTGTGTGTACAGTGTAGTTTATGACTGATGTAGTTCACTGTAGAGGGAGAGAGGAGCTGTGTGTGTACAGTGTAGTTTGTGACCGATGTAGTTCACTGTAGAGGGAGTGAGGAGCTGTGTGTGTACAGTGTAGTTTATGACTGATGTAGTTCACTGTAGCGGGAGAGAGGAGCTGTGTGTGTACAGTGTAGTTTGTGACTGATGTAGTTCACTGTAGAGGGAGTGAGGGGTTGTGTGTGTACAGTGCAGTTTGTGACATATGTAGTTCACTGTAGAGGGAACGAGGAGCTGTGTGTGTACAGTGTAGTTTGTGACTGATGTAGTTCACTGTAGAGGGAGCGAGGAGCTGTGTGTGTACAGTGTAGTCTGTGACTGATGTAGTTCACTGTAGAGGGAGCTGTGTGTGTACAGTGTAGTTTATGACTGATGTAGTTCACTGTAGAGGGAACGAGGAGCTGTGTGTGTACAGTGAAGTTTATAACTGATGTAGTTCACTATAGAGGGAGAGAGGAGCTGTGTGTGTACAGTGTAGTTTGTGACTCATGTAGTTCACTGTAGAGGGAGCGAGGAGCTATGTGAGTACAGTGTAGTTTATGACTGATGTAGTTCACTGTAGAGGGAGAGAGGAGCTGTGTGTGTACAGTGTAGTTTATGACTGATGTAGTTCACTGTAGAGGGAGCGAGGAGCAGTGTGTGTACAGTGTAGTTTGTGACTGATGTAGTTCCCTGTAGAGGCAGTGAGGAGCTGTGTGTGTACAGTGTAGTTTGTGACTGATGTAGTTCCCTGTAGAGGCAGTGAGGAGCTGTGTGTGTACAGTGTAGTTTGTGACTGATGTAGTTCACTGTAGAGGCAGTGAGGAGCTGTGTGTGTACAGTGTAGTTTGTGACTGATGTAGTTCACTGTAGAGGGAGTGAGGAACTGTGTGTGTACAGTGTAGTTTGTGACTGATGTAGTTCACTGTAGAGGGAGTGAGGAACTGTGTGTGTACAGTGTAGTTTGTGACTGATGTAGTTCACTGTAGAGGGAGTGAGGGGCTGTGTGTGTACAGTGTAGTTTGTGACTGATGTAGTTCACTGTAGAGGGAGCGAGGAGCTGTGTGTGTACAGTGTAGTTTGTGACTGATGTAGCTCCCTGTAGAGGGAGTGAGGGGCTGTGTGTGTACAGTGTAGTTTGTGACTGATGTAGTTCACTGTAGAGGGAGCGAGGAGCTGTGTGAGTACAGTGTAGTTTATGACTGATGTAGTTCACTGTAGAGGGAGCGAGGAACTGTGTGTGTACAGTGTAGTTTATGACTGATGTAGTTCACTGTAGAGGGAGCGAGGAGCTGTGTGTGTACAGTGTAGTTTATGACTGATGTAGTTCACTGTAGAGGGAGTGAGGAGCTGTGTGTGTACAGTGTAGTTTATGACTGATGTAGTTCACTGTAGAGGGAGCAAGGAGCTGTGTGTGTACAGTGTAGTTTGTGACTGATGTAGTTCACTGTAGAGGGAGTGAGGGGCTGTGTGTGTACAGTGTAGTTTGTGACTGATGTAGTTGACTGTAGAGGGAGTGAGGAGCTGTGTGTGTACAGTGTAGTTTGTGACTGATGTAGTTCACTGTAGAGGGAGTGAGGGGTTGTGTGTGTACAGTGTAGTTTTTGACTGATGTAGTTCACTGTAGAGGGAGTGAGGAGCTGTGTGTGCACAGTGTAGTTTGTGACTGATGTAGTTCACTGTAGAGGGAGTGAGGAACTGTGTGTGTACAGTGTAGTTTGTGACTGATGTAGTTCACTGTTAGAGGGAGCAAGAAGCTGTGTGTGTACAGTGTAGTTTATGACTGATGTAGTTCACTGTAGAGGGAGCGAGGAGCTGTGTGTGTGTACAGTATAGTTTATGACCGATGTAGTTCACTATAGAGGGAGAGAGGAGCTGTGTGTGTACAGTGTAGTTTGTGACTCATGTAGTTCACTGTAGAGGGAGCGAGGAGCTGTGTGAGTACAGTGTAGTTTATGACTGATGTAGTTCACTGTAGAGGGAGCGAGGAGCTGTGTGTGTACAGTGTAGTTTGTGACTGATGTAGTTCACTGTAGAGGGAGTGAGGAGCTGTGTGTGTACAGTGTAGTTTGTGACTGATGTAGTTTACTGTAGAGGGAGTGAGGGGTTGTGTGTGTACAGTGTAATTTGTGACTGATGTAGTTCACTGTAGAGGGAGTGAGGAGCTGTGTGTGTACAGTGTAGTTTGTGACTGATGTAGTTCACTGTAGAGGGAGTGAGGGGTTGTGTGTGTACAGTGTAGTTTTTGACTGATGTAGTTCACTGTAGAGGGAGTGAGGAGCTGTGTGTGTACAGTGTAGTTTGTGACTGATGTAGTTCACTGTAGAGGGAGTGAGGGGTTGTGTGTGTACAGTGTAGTTTGTGACTGATGTAGTTCACTGTAGAGGGAGTGAGGGGCTGTGTGTGTACAGTGTAGTTTGTGACTGATGTAGTTCACAGTGTAGTTTGTGACTGATGTAGTTCACTGTAGAGGGAGCAAGAAGCTGTGTGTGTACAGTGTAGTTTGTGACTGATGTAGTTCACTGTAGAGGTAGAGAGGAGCTGTGTGTGTAAAGTGTAGTTTGTGACTGATGTAGTTCACTGTAGAGGGAGAGAGGAGCTGTGTGAGTACAGTGTAGTTTATGACTGATGTAGTTCACTGTAGAGGGAGCGAGGAACTGTGTGTGTACAGTGTAGTTTATGACTGATGTAGTTCACTGTAGAGGGAGAGAGGAGCTGTGTGTGTACAGTGTAGTTTGTGACTGATGTAGTTCACTGTAGAGGGAGAGAGGAGCTCTGTGTGTTCAGTGTAGTTTATAACTGATGTAGTTCACTGTAGAGGGAGCGAGGAGCTGTGTGTGTACAGTATAGTTAATGACTGATGTAGTTCACTGTAGCGGGAGAGAGGAGCTGTGTGTGTACAGTGTAGTTTATGACTGATGTAGTTCACTGTAGAGGGAGCGAGGAGCTGTGTGTGTACAGTGTAGTTTATGACTGATGTAGTTCACTGTAGAGGGAGTGAGGAGCTGTGTGTGTACAGTGTAGTTTATGACTGATGTAGTTCACTGTAGAGGGAGCGAGGAGCTGTGTGTGTACAGTGTAGTTTATGACTGATGTAGTTCACTGTAGAGGGAGCGAGGAGCAGTGTGTGTACAGTGTAGTTTGTGACTGATGTAGTTCACTGTAGAGGGAGCGAGGAGCTGTGTGTGTACAGTGTAGTCTGTTACTGATGTAGTTCACTGTAGAGGGAGCGGTGTGTGTACAGTGTAGTTTATGACTGATGTAGTTCACTGTAGAGTGAGTGAGGAGCTGTGTGTGTACAGTGTAGTTTATGACCGATGTAGTTCACTATAGAGGGAGAGAGGAGCTGTGTGTGTACAGTGTAGTTTGTGACTCATGTAGTTCACTGTAGAGGGAGCGAGGAGCTGTGTGAGTACAGTGTAGTTCATGACTGATGTAGTTCACTGTAGAGGGAGCGAGGAGCTGTGTGTGTACAGTATAGTTAATGACTGATGTAGTTCACTGTAGCGGGAGAGAGGAGCTGTGTGTGTACAGTGTAGTTTGTGACTGATGTAGTTCACTGTAGAGGGAGTGAGGAACTGTGTGTGTACAGTGTAGTTTGTGACTGATGTAGTTCACTGTAGAGGGAGTGAGGGGCTGTGTGTGTACAGTGTAGTTTGTGACTGATGTAGTTCACTGTAGAGGGAGCGAGGAGCTGTGTGTGTACAGTGTAGTTTGTGACTGATGTAGCTCCCTGTAGAGGGAGTGAGGGGCTGTGTGTGTACAGTGTAGTTTGTGACTGATGTAGTTCACTGTAGAGGGAGCGAGGAGCTGTGTGAGTACAGTGTAGTTTATGACTGATGTAGTTCACTGTAGAGGGAGCGAGGAACTGTGTGTGTACAGTGTAGTTTATGACTGATGTAGTTCACTGTAGAGGGAGCGAGGAGCTGTGTGTGTACAGTGTAGTTTATGACTGATGTAGTTCACTGTAGAGGGAGTGAGGAGCTGTGTGTGTACAGTGTAGTTTATGACTGATGTAGTTCACTGTAGAGGGAGCAAGGAGCTGTGTGTGTACAGTGTAGTTTGTGACTGATGTAGTTCACTGTAGAGGGAGTGAGGGGCTGTGTGTGTACAGTGTAGTTTGTGACTGATGTAGTTGACTGTAGAGGGAGTGAGGAGCTGTGTGTGTACAGTGTAGTTTGTGACTGATGTAGTTCACTGTAGAGGGAGTGAGGGGTTGTGTGTGTACAGTGTAGTTTTTGACTGATGTAGTTCACTGTAGAGGGAGTGAGGAGCTGTGTGTGCACAGTGTAGTTTGTGACTGATGTAGTTCACTGTAGAGGGAGTGAGGAACTGTGTGTGTACAGTGTAGTTTGTGACTGATGTAGTTCACTGTTAGAGGGAGCAAGAAGCTGTGTGTGTACAGTGTAGTTTATGACTGATGTAGTTCACTGTAGAGGGAGCGAGGAGCTGTGTGTGTGTACAGTATAGTTTATGACCGATGTAGTTCACTATAGAGGGAGAGAGGAGCTGTGTGTGTACAGTGTAGTTTGTGACTCATGTAGTTCACTGTAGAGGGAGCGAGGAGCTGTGTGAGTACAGTGTAGTTTATGACTGATGTAGTTCACTGTAGAGGGAGCGAGGAGCTGTGTGTGTACAGTGTAGTTTGTGACTGATGTAGTTCACTGTAGAGGGAGTGAGGAGCTGTGTGTGTACAGTGTAGTTTGTGACTGATGTAGTTTACTGTAGAGGGAGTGAGGGGTTGTGTGTGTACAGTGTAATTTGTGACTGATGTAGTTCACTGTAGAGGGAGTGAGGAGCTGTGTGTGTACAGTGTAGTTTGTGACTGATGTAGTTCACTGTAGAGGGAGTGAGGGGTTGTGTGTGTACAGTGTAGTTTTTGACTGATGTAGTTCACTGTAGAGGGAGTGAGGAGCTGTGTGTGTACAGTGTAGTTTGTGACTGATGTAGTTCACTGTAGAGGGAGTGAGGGGTTGTGTGTGTACAGTGTAGTTTGTGACTGATGTAGTTCACTGTAGAGGGAGTGAGGGGCTGTGTGTGTACAGTGTAGTTTGTGACTGATGTAGTTCACAGTGTAGTTTGTGACTGATGTAGTTCACTGTAGAGGGAGCAAGAAGCTGTGTGTGTACAGTGTAGTTTGTGACTGATGTAGTTCACTGTAGAGGTAGAGAGGAGCTGTGTGTGTAAAGTGTAGTTTGTGACTGATGTAGTTCACTGTAGAGGGAGAGAGGAGCTGTGTGAGTACAGTGTAGTTTATGACTGATGTAGTTCACTGTAGAGGGAGCGAGGAACTGTGTGTGTACAGTGTAGTTTATGACTGATGTAGTTCACTGTAGAGGGAGAGAGGAGCTGTGTGTGTACAGTGTAGTTTGTGACTGATGTAGTTCACTGTAGAGGGAGAGAGGAGCTCTGTGTGTTCAGTGTAGTTTATAACTGATGTAGTTCACTGTAGAGGGAGCGAGGAGCTGTGTGTGTACAGTATAGTTAATGACTGATGTAGTTCACTGTAGCGGGAGAGAGGAGCTGTGTGTGTACAGTGTAGTTTATGACTGATGTAGTTCACTGTAGAGGGAGCGAGGAGCTGTGTGTGTACAGTGTAGTTTATGACTGATGTAGTTCACTGTAGAGGGAGTGAGGAGCTGTGTGTGTACAGTGTAGTTTATGACTGATGTAGTTCACTGTAGAGGGAGCGAGGAGCTGTGTGTGTACAGTGTAGTTTATGACTGATGTAGTTCACTGTAGAGGGAGCGAGGAGCAGTGTGTGTACAGTGTAGTTTGTGACTGATGTAGTTCACTGTAGAGGGAGCGAGGAGCTGTGTGTGTACAGTGTAGTCTGTTACTGATGTAGTTCACTGTAGAGGGAGCGGTGTGTGTACAGTGTAGTTTATGACTGATGTAGTTCACTGTAGAGTGAGTGAGGAGCTGTGTGTGTACAGTGTAGTTTATGACCGATGTAGTTCACTATAGAGGGAGAGAGGAGCTGTGTGTGTACAGTGTAGTTTGTGACTCATGTAGTTCACTGTAGAGGGAGCGAGGAGCTGTGTGAGTACAGTGTAGTTCATGACTGATGTAGTTCACTGTAGAGGGAGCGAGGAGCTGTGTGTGTACAGTGTAGTTTGTGACTGATGTAGTTCACTGTAGAGGGAGTGAGGAGCTGTGTGTGTACAGTGTAGTTTGTGACTGATATAGTTCACTGTAGAGGGAGTGAGGGGTTGTGTGTGTACAGTGTATTTTGTGACTGATGTAGTTCACTGTAGAGGGAGCAAGAAGCTGTGTGTGTACAGTGTAGTTTATGACTGATGTAGTTCACTGTAGAGTGAGTGAGGAGCTGTGTGTGTGTACAGTGTAGTTTATGACTGATGTAGTTCACTGTAGAGGGAGAGAGGAGCTGTGTGTGTACAGTCTAGTTTATGACTGATGTAGTTCACTATAGAGGGAGAGAGGAGCTGTGTGTGTACAGTGTAGTTTGTGACTCATGTAGTTCACTGTAGAGGGAGCGAGGAGCTGTGTGAGTACAGTGTAGTTTATGACTGATGTAGTTCACTGTAGAGGGAGCGAGGAGCTGTGTGTGTACAGTGTAGTTTGTGACTGATGTAGTTCACTGTAGAGGGAGCGAGGAGCTGTGTGTGTACAGTGTAGTTTGTGACTGATGTAGTTCACTGTAGAGGGAGTGAGGAGCTGTGTGTGTACAGTGTAGTTTGTGACTGATGTAGTTCACTGTAGAGGGAGAGAGGAGCTGTGTGTGTACAGTCTAGTTTATGGCTGATGTAGTTCACTGTAGAGGGAGAGAGGAGCTGTGTGTGTACAGTCTAGTTTATGACTGATGTAGTTCACTGTAGAGGGAGCGAGGAGCTGTGTGAGTACAGTGTAGTTTATGACTGATGTAGTTCACTGTAGAGGGAGCGAGGAACTGTGTGTGTACAGTGTAGTTTATGACTGATGTAGTTCACTGTAGAGGGAGAGAAGAGCTGTGTGTGTACAGTGTAGTTTATGGCTGATGTAGTTCACTGTAGAGGGAGTGAGGAGCTGTGTGTGTACAGTGTAGTTTATGACTGATGTAGTTCACTGTAGAGGGAGAGAGGAGCTGTGTGTGTACAGTGTAGTTTGTGACTGATGAAGTTCACTGTAGAGGGAGTGAGGAGCTGTGTGTGTACAGTGTAGTTTATGACTGATGTAGTTCACTGTAGCGGGAGAGAGGAGCTGTGTGTGTACAGTGTAGTTTGTGACTGATGGAGTTCACTGTAGAGGGAGTGAGGGGCTGTGTGTGTACAGTGTAGTTTGTGACTGATGTAGTTCACTGTAGAGGGAGCAAGGAGCTGTGTGTGTACAGTGTAGTTTGTGACTGATGTAGTTCACTGTAGAGGGAGTGAGGGGCTGTGTGTGTACAGTGTAGTTTGTGACTGATGTAGTTGACTGTAGAGGGAGTGAGGAGCTGTGTGTGTACAGTGTAGTTTGTGACTGATGTAGTTGACTGTAGAGGGATCGAGGAGCTGTGTGTGTACAGTGTAGTTTGTGACTGATGTAGATCACTGTAGAGGGAGAGAGGAGCTGTGTGTGTACAGTGTAGTTTATGACTGATGTAGTTCACTGTAGAGGGAGAGAGGAGCTGTGTGTGTACAGTGTAGTTTGTGACCGATGTAGTTCACTGTAGAGGGAGTGAGGAGCTGTGTGTGTACAGTGTAGTTTATGACTGATGTAGTTCACTGTAGCGGGAGAGAGGAGCTGTGTGTGTACAGTGTAGTTTGTGACTGATGTAGTTCACTGTAGAGGGAGTGAGGGGTTGTGTGTGTACAGTGCAGTTTGTGACATATGTAGTTCACTGTAGAGGGAACGAGGAGCTGTGTGTGTACAGTGTAGTTTGTGACTGATGTAGTTCACTGTAGAGGGAGCGAGGAGCTGTGTGTGTACAGTGTAGTCTGTGACTGATGTAGTTCACTGTAGAGGGAGCTGTGTGTGTACAGTGTAGTTTATGACTGATGTAGTTCACTGTAGAGGGAACGAGGAGCTGTGTGTGTACAGTGAAGTTTATAACTGATGTAGTTCACTATAGAGGGAGAGAGGAGCTGTGTGTGTACAGTGTAGTTTGTGACTCATGTAGTTCACTGTAGAGGGAGCGAGGAGCTATGTGAGTACAGTGTAGTTTATGACTGATGTAGTTCACTGTAGAGGGAGAGAGGAGCTGTGTGTGTACAGTGTAGTTTATGACTGATGTAGTTCACTGTAGAGGGAGCGAGGAGCAGTGTGTGTACAGTGTAGTTTGTGACTGATGTAGTTCCCTGTAGAGGCAGTGAGGAGCTGTGTGTGTACAGTGTAGTTTGTGACTGATGTAGTTCCCTGTAGAGGCAGTGAGGAGCTGTGTGTGTACAGTGTAGTTTGTGACTGATGTAGTTCACTGTAGAGGCAGTGAGGAGCTGTGTGTGTACAGTGTAGTTTGTGACTGATGTAGTTCACTGTAGAGGGAGTGAGGAACTGTGTGTGTACAGTGTAGTTTGTGACTGATGTAGTTCACTGTAGAGGGAGTGAGGAACTGTGTGTGTACAGTGTAGTTTGTGACTGATGTAGTTCACTGTAGAGGGAGTGAGGGGCTGTGTGTGTACAGTGTAGTTTGTGACTGATGTAGTTCACTGTAGAGGGAGCGAGGAGCTGTGTGTGTACAGTGTAGTTTGTGACTGATGTAGCTCCCTGTAGAGGGAGTGAGGGGCTGTGTGTGTACAGTGTAGTTTGTGACTGATGTAGTTCACTGTAGAGGGAGCGAGGAGCTGTGTGAGTACAGTGTAGTTTATGACTGATGTAGTTCACTGTAGAGGGAGCGAGGAACTGTGTGTGTACAGTGTAGTTTATGACTGATGTAGTTCACTGTAGAGGGAGCGAGGAGCTGTGTGTGTACAGTGTAGTTTATGACTGATGTAGTTCACTGTAGAGGGAGTGAGGAGCTGTGTGTGTACAGTGTAGTTTATGACTGATGTAGTTCACTGTAGAGGGAGCAAGGAGCTGTGTGTGTACAGTGTAGTTTGTGACTGATGTAGTTCACTGTAGAGGGAGTGAGGGGCTGTGTGTGTACAGTGTAGTTTGTGACTGATGTAGTTGACTGTAGAGGGAGTGAGGAGCTGTGTGTGTACAGTGTAGTTTGTGACTGATGTAGTTGACTGTAGAGGGATCGAGGAGCTGTGTGTGTACAGTGTAGTTTGTGACTGATGTAGATCACTGTAGAGGGAGAGAGGAGCTGTGTGTGTACAGTGTAGTTTATGACTGATGTAGTTCACTGTAGAGGGAGAGAGGAGCTGTGTGTGTACAGTGTAGTTTGTGACCGATGTAGTTCACTGTAGAGGGAGTGAGGAGCTGTGTGTGTACAGTGTAGTTTATGACTGATGTAGTTCACTGTAGCGGGAGAGAGGAGCTGTGTGTGTACAGTGTAGTTTGTGACTGATGTAGTTCACTGTAGAGGGAGTGAGGGGTTGTGTGTGTACAGTGCAGTTTGTGACATATGTAGTTCACTGTAGAGGGAACGAGGAGCTGTGTGTGTACAGTGTAGTTTGTGACTGATGTAGTTCACTGTAGAGGGAGCGAGGAGCTGTGTGTGTACAGTGTAGTCTGTGACTGATGTAGTTCACTGTAGAGGGAGCTGTGTGTGTACAGTGTAGTTTATGACTGATGTAGTTCACTGTAGAGGGAACGAGGAGCTGTGTGTGTACAGTGAAGTTTATAACTGATGTAGTTCACTATAGAGGGAGAGAGGAGCTGTGTGTGTACAGTGTAGTTTGTGACTCATGTAGTTCACTGTAGAGGGAGCGAGGAGCTATGTGAGTACAGTGTAGTTTATGACTGATGTAGTTCACTGTAGAGGGAGAGAGGAGCTGTGTGTGTACAGTGTAGTTTATGACTGATGTAGTTCACTGTAGAGGGAGCGAGGAGCAGTGTGTGTACAGTGTAGTTTGTGACTGATGTAGTTCCCTGTAGAGGCAGTGAGGAGCTGTGTGTGTACAGTGTAGTTTGTGACTGATGTAGTTCCCTGTAGAGGCAGTGAGGAGCTGTGTGTGTACAGTGTAGTTTGTGACTGATGTAGTTCACTGTAGAGGCAGTGAGGAGCTGTGTGTGTACAGTGTAGTTTGTGACTGATGTAGTTCACTGTAGAGGGAGTGAGGAACTGTGTGTGTACAGTGTAGTTTGTGACTGATGTAGTTCACTGTAGAGGGAGTGAGGAACTGTGTGTGTACAGTGTAGTTTGTGACTGATGTAGTTCACTGTAGAGGGAGTGAGGGGCTGTGTGTGTACAGTGTAGTTTGTGACTGATGTAGTTCACTGTAGAGGGAGCGAGGAGCTGTGTGTGTACAGTGTAGTTTGTGACTGATGTAGCTCCCTGTAGAGGGAGTGAGGGGCTGTGTGTGTACAGTGTAGTTTGTGACTGATGTAGTTCACTGTAGAGGGAGCGAGGAGCTGTGTGAGTACAGTGTAGTTTATGACTGATGTAGTTCACTGTAGAGGGAGCGAGGAACTGTGTGTGTACAGTGTAGTTTATGACTGATGTAGTTCACTGTAGAGGGAGCGAGGAGCTGTGTGTGTACAGTGTAGTTTATGACTGATGTAGTTCACTGTAGAGGGAGTGAGGAGCTGTGTGTGTACAGTGTAGTTTATGACTGATGTATTTCACTGTAGAGGGAGTGAGGAGCTGTGTGTGTACAGTGTAGTTTATGACTGATGTAGTTCACTGTAGAGGGAACGAGGAGCTGTGTGTGTACAGTGTAGTTTGTGACTGATGTAGTTCACTGTAGAGGGAGCGAGGAGCTGTGTGTGTACAGTGTAGTCTGTGACTGATGTAGTTCACTGTAGAGGGAGCTGTGTGTGTACAGTGTAGTCTATGACTGATGTAGTTCACTGTAGAGTGAGTGAGGAGCTGTGTGTGTGTACAGTGAAGTTTATAACTGATCTAGTTCACTATAGAGGGAGAGAGGAGCTGTGTGTGTACAGTGTAGTTTGTGACTCATGTAGTTCACTGTAGAGGGAGCGAGGAGCTATGTGAGTACAGTGTAGTTTATGACTGATGTAGTTCACTGTAGAGGGAGAGAGGAGCTGTGTGTGTACAGTGTAGTTTATGACTGATGTAGTTCACTGTAGAGGGAGCGAGGAGCAGTGTGTGTACAGTGTAGTTTGTGACTGATGTAGTTCCCTGTAGAGGCAGTGAGGAGCTGTGTGTGTACAGTGTAGTTTGTGACTGATGTAGTTCACTGTAGAGGCAGTGAGGAGCTGTGTGTGTACAGTATAGTTTGTGACTGATGTAGTTCACTGTAGAGGGAGTGAGGAACTGTGTGTGTACAGTGTAGTTTGTGACTGATGTAGTTCACTGTAGAGGGAGTGAGGAACTGTGTGTGTACAGTGTAGTTTGTGACTGATATAGTTCACTGTAGAGGGAGTGAGGGGCTGTGTGTGTACAGTGTAGTTTGTGACTGATGTAGTTCACTGTAGAGGGAGCGAGGAGCTGTGTGTGTACAGTGTAGTTTGTGACTGATGTAGTTCCCTGTAGAGGGAGTGAGGGGCTGTGTGTGTACAGTGTAGTTTGTGACTGATGTAGTTCACTGTAGAGGGAGCGAGGAGCTGTGTGAGTACAGTGTAGTTTATGACTGATGTAGTTCACTGTAGAGGGAGTGAGGGGTTGTGTGTGTACAGTGCAGTTTGTGACAGATGTAGTTCACTGTAGAGGGAGCAAGGAGCTGTGTGTGTACAGTGTAGTTTATGACTGATGTAGTTCACTGTAGAGGGAGTGAGGAGCTGTGTGTGTACAGTGTAGTTTATGACTGATGTATTTCACTGTAGAGGGAGTGAGGAGCTGTGTGTGTACAGTGTAGTTTATGACTGATGTAGTTCACTGTAGAGGGAACGAGGAGCTGTGTGTGTACAGTGTAGTTTGTGACTGATGTAGTTCACTGTAGAGGGAGCGAGGAGCTGTGTGTGTACAGTGTAGTCTGTGACTGATGTAGTTCACTGTAGAGGGAGCTGTGTGTGTACAGTGTAGTCTATGACTGATGTAGTTCACTGTAGAGTGAGTGAGGAGCTGTGTGTGTGTACAGTGAAGTTTATAACTGATGTAGTTCACTATAGAGGGAGAGAGGAGCTGTGTGTGTACAGTGTAGTTTGTGACTCATGTAGTTCACTGTAGAGGGAGCGAGGAGCTATGTGAGTACAGTGTAGTTTATGACTGATGTAGTTCACTGTAGAGGGAGAGAGGAGCTGTGTGTGTACAGTGTAGTTTATGACTGATGTAGTTCACTGTAGAGGGAGCGAGGAGCAGTGTGTGTACAGTGTAGTTTGTGACTGATGTAGTTCCCTGTAGAGGCAGTGAGGAGCTGTGTGTGTACAGTGTAGTTTGTGACTGATGTAGTTCCCTGTAGAGGCAGTGAGGAGCTGTGTGTGTACAGTGTAGTTTGTGACTGATGTAGTTCACTGTAGAGGCAGTGAGGAGCTGTGTGTGTACAGTGTAGTTTGTGACTGATGTAGTTCACTGTAGAGGGAGTGAGGAACTGTGTGTGTACAGTGTAGTTTGTGACTGATGTAGTTCACTGTAGAGGGAGTGAGGAACTGTGTGTGTACAGTGTAGTTTGTGACTGATGTAGTTCACTGTAGAGGGAGTGAGGGGCTGTGTGTGTACAGTGTAGTTTGTGACTGATGTAGTTCACTGTAGAGGGAGCGAGGAGCTGTGTGTGTACAGTGTAGTTTGTGACTGATGTAGCTCCCTGTAGAGGGAGTGAGGGGCTGTGTGTGTACGGTGTAGTTTGTGACTGATGTAGTTCACTGTAGAGGGAGCGAGGAACTGTGTGTGTACAGTGTAGTTTATGACTGATGTAGTTCACTGTAGAGGGAGCGAGGAGCTGTGTGAGTACAGTGTAGTTTATGACTGATGTAGTTCACTGTAGAGGGAGCGAGGAACTGTGTGTGTACAGTGTATTTTATGACTGATGTAGTTCACTGTAGAGGGAGCGAGGAGCTGTGTGTGTACAGTGTAGTTTATGACTGATGTAGTTCACTGTAGAGGGAGTGAGGAGCTGTGTGTGTACAGTGTAGTTTATGACTGATGTATTTCACTGTAGAGGGAGTGAGGAGCTGTGTGTGTACAGTGTAGTTTATGACTGATGTAGTTCACTGTAGAGGGAACGAGGAGCTGTGTGTGTACAGTGTAGTTTGTGACTGATGTAGTTCACTGTAGAGGGAGCGAGGAGCTGTGTGTGTACAGTGTAGTCTGTAACTGATGTAGTTCACTGTAGAGGGAGCTGTGTGTGTACAGTGTAGTCTATGACTGATGTAGTTCACTGTAGAGTGAGTGAGGAGCTGTGTGTGTGTACAGTGAAGTTTATAACTGATCTAGTTCACTATAGAGGGAGAGAGGAGCTGTGTGTGTACAGTGTAGTTTGTGACTGATGTAGTTCACTGTAGAGGGAGCGAGGAGCTGTGTGTGTACAGTGTAGTCTGTAACTGATGTAGTTCACTGTAGAGGGAGCTGTGTGTGTACAGTGTAGTCTATGACTGATGTAGTTCACTGTAGAGTGAGTGAGGAGCTGTGTGTGTGTACAGTGAAGTTTATAACTGATCTAGTTCACTATAGAGGGAGCGAGGAGCAGTGTGTGTACAGTGTAGTTTGTGACTGATGTAGTTCCCTGTAGAGGCAGTGAGGAGCTGTGTGTGTACAGTGTAGTTTGTGACTGATGTAGTTCACTGTAGAGGGAGTGAGGAGCTGTGTGTGTACAGTGTAGTTTGTGACTGATGTAGTTCACTGTAGAGGGAGTGAGGGGTTGTGTGTGTACAGTGTAGTTTGTGACTGATGTAGTTCACTGTAGAGGGAGCAAGAAGCTGTGTGTGTACAGTGTAGTTTGTGACTGATGTAGTTCACTGTAGAGGGAGAGAGGAGCTGTGTGTGTAAAGTGTAGTTTGTGACTGATGTAGTTCACTGTAGAGGGAGAGAGGAGCTGTGTGTGTACAGTCTAGTTTATGACTGATGTAGTTCACTGTAGAGGGAGAGAGGAGCTGTGTGTGTACAGTCTAGTTTATGACTGATGTAGTTCACTGTAGAGGGAGCGAGGAGCTGTGTGAGTACAGTGTAGTTTATGACTGATGTAGTTCACTGTAGAGGGAGCGAGGAACTGTGTGTGTACAGTGTAGTTTATGACTGATGTAGTTCACTGTAGAGGGAGAGAAGAGCTCTGTGTGTACAGTGTAGTTTATGACTGATGTAGTTCACTGTAGAGGGAGTGAGGAGCTGTGTGTGTACAGTGTAGTTTATGACTGATGTAGTTCACTGTAGAGGGAGAGAGGAGCTGTGTGTGTACAGTGTAGTTTGTGACTGATGTAGTTCACTGTAGAGGGAGTGAGGAGCTGTGTGTGTACAGTGTAGTTTATGACTGATGTAGTTCACTGTAGCGGGAGAGAGGAGCTGTGTGTGTACAGTGTAGTTTATGACTGATGTAGTTCACTGTAGAGGGAGTGAGGGGCTGTGTGTGTACAGTGTAGTTTGTGACTGATGTAGTTCACAGTGTAGTTTGTGACTGATGTAGTTCACTGTAGAGGGAGCAAGAAGCTGTGTGTGTACAGTGTAGTTTGTGACTGATGTAGTTCACTGTAGAGGTAGAGAGGAGCTGTGTGTGTAAAGTGTAGTTTGTGACTGATGTAGTTCACTGTAGAGGGAGAGAGGAGCTGTGTGTGTACAGTCTAGTTTATGACTGATGTAGTTCACTGTAGAGGGAGAGAGGAGCTGTGTGTGTACAGTCTAGTTTATGACTGATGTAGTTCACTGTAGAGGGAGCAAGGAGCTGTGTGAGTACAGTGTAGTTTATGACTGATGTAGTTCACTGTAGAGGGAGCGAGGAACTGTGTGTGTACAGTGTAGTTTATGACTGATGTAGTTCACTGTAGAGGGAGAGAGGAGCTGTGTGTGTACAGTGTAGTTTGTGACTGATGTAGTTCACTGTAGAGGGAGCGAGGAGCTGTGTGTGTACAGTGTAGTTTGTGACTGATGTAGCTCCCTGTAGAGGGAGTGAGGGGCTGTGTGTGTACAGTGTAGTTTGTGACTGATGTAGTTCACTGTAGAGGGAGCGAGGAGCTGTGTGAGTACAGTGTAGTTTATGACTGATGTAGTTCACTGTAGAGGGAGCGAGGAACTGTGTGTGTACAGTGTAGTTTATGACTGATGTAGTTCACTGTAGAGGGAGCGAGGAGCTGTGTGTGTACAGTGTAGTTTATGACTGATGTAGTTCACTGTAGAGGGAGTGAGGAGCTGTGTGTGTACAGTGTAGTTTATGACTGATGTAGTTCACTGTAGAGGGAGCAAGGAGCTGTGTGTGTACAGTGTAGTTTGTGACTGATGTAGTTCACTGTAGAGGGAGTGAGGGGCTGTGTGTGTACAGTGTAGTTTGTGACTGATGTAGTTGACTGTAGAGGGAGTGAGGAGCTGTGTGTGTACAGTGTAGTTTGTGACTGATGTAGTTGACTGTAGAGGGATCGAGGAGCTGTGTGTGTACAGTGTAGTTTGTGACTGATGTAGATCACTGTAGAGGGAGAGAGGAGCTGTGTGTGTACAGTGTAGTTTATGACTGATGTAGTTCACTGTAGAGGGAGAGAGGAGCTGTGTGTGTACAGTGTAGTTTGTGACCGATGTAGTTCACTGTAGAGGGAGTGAGGAGCTGTGTGTGTACAGTGTAGTTTATGACTGATGTAGTTCACTGTAGCGGGAGAGAGGAGCTGTGTGTGTACAGTGTAGTTTGTGACTGATGTAGTTCACTGTAGAGGGAGTGAGGGGTTGTGTGTGTACAGTGCAGTTTGTGACATATGTAGTTCACTGTAGAGGGAACGAGGAGCTGTGTGTGTACAGTGTAGTTTGTGACTGATGTAGTTCACTGTAGAGGGAGCGAGGAGCTGTGTGTGTACAGTGTAGTCTGTGACTGATGTAGTTCACTGTAGAGGGAGCTGTGTGTGTACAGTGTAGTTTATGACTGATGTAGTTCACTGTAGAGGGAACGAGGAGCTGTGTGTGTACAGTGAAGTTTATAACTGATGTAGTTCACTATAGAGGGAGAGAGGAGCTGTGTGTGTACAGTGTAGTTTGTGACTCATGTAGTTCACTGTAGAGGGAGCGAGGAGCTATGTGAGTACAGTGTAGTTTATGACTGATGTAGTTCACTGTAGAGGGAGAGAGGAGCTGTGTGTGTACAGTGTAGTTTATGACTGATGTAGTTCACTGTAGAGGGAGCGAGGAGCAGTGTGTGTACAGTGTAGTTTGTGACTGATGTAGTTCCCTGTAGAGGCAGTGAGGAGCTGTGTGTGTACAGTGTAGTTTGTGACTGATGTAGTTCCCTGTAGAGGCAGTGAGGAGCTGTGTGTGTACAGTGTAGTTTGTGACTGATGTAGTTCACTGTAGAGGCAGTGAGGAGCTGTGTGTGTACAGTGTAGTTTGTGACTGATGTAGTTCACTGTAGAGGGAGTGAGGAACTGTGTGTGTACAGTGTAGTTTGTGACTGATGTAGTTCACTGTAGAGGGAGTGAGGAACTGTGTGTGTACAGTGTAGTTTGTGACTGATGTAGTTCACTGTAGAGGGAGTGAGGGGCTGTGTGTGTACAGTGTAGTTTGTGACTGATGTAGTTCACTGTAGAGGGAGCGAGGAGCTGTGTGTGTACAGTGTAGTTTGTGACTGATGTAGCTCCCTGTAGAGGGAGTGAGGGGCTGTGTGTGTACAGTGTAGTTTGTGACTGATGTAGTTCACTGTAGAGGGAGCGAGGAGCTGTGTGAGTACAGTGTAGTTTATGACTGATGTAGTTCACTGTAGAGGGAGCGAGGAACTGTGTGTGTACAGTGTAGTTTATGACTGATGTAGTTCACTGTAGAGGGAGCGAGGAGCTGTGTGTGTACAGTGTAGTTTATGACTGATGTAGTTCACTGTAGAGGGAGTGAGGAGCTGTGTGTGTACAGTGTAGTTTATGACTGATGTATTTCACTGTAGAGGGAGTGAGGAGCTGTGTGTGTACAGTGTAGTTTATGACTGATGTAGTTCACTGTAGAGGGAACGAGGAGCTGTGTGTGTACAGTGTAGTTTGTGACTGATGTAGTTCACTGTAGAGGGAGCGAGGAGCTGTGTGTGTACAGTGTAGTCTGTGACTGATGTAGTTCACTGTAGAGGGAGCTGTGTGTGTACAGTGTAGTCTATGACTGATGTAGTTCACTGTAGAGTGAGTGAGGAGCTGTGTGTGTGTACAGTGAAGTTTATAACTGATCTAGTTCACTATAGAGGGAGAGAGGAGCTGTGTGTGTACAGTGTAGTTTGTGACTCATGTAGTTCACTGTAGAGGGAGCGAGGAGCTATGTGAGTACAGTGTAGTTTATGACTGATGTAGTTCACTGTAGAGGGAGAGAGGAGCTGTGTGTGTACAGTGTAGTTTATGACTGATGTAGTTCACTGTAGAGGGAGCGAGGAGCAGTGTGTGTACAGTGTAGTTTGTGACTGATGTAGTTCCCTGTAGAGGCAGTGAGGAGCTGTGTGTGTACAGTGTAGTTTGTGACTGATGTAGTTCACTGTAGAGGCAGTGAGGAGCTGTGTGTGTACAGTATAGTTTGTGACTGATGTAGTTCACTGTAGAGGGAGTGAGGAACTGTGTGTGTACAGTGTAGTTTGTGACTGATGTAGTTCACTGTAGAGGGAGTGAGGAACTGTGTGTGTACAGTGTAGTTTGTGACTGATATAGTTCACTGTAGAGGGAGTGAGGGGCTGTGTGTGTACAGTGTAGTTTGTGACTGATGTAGTTCACTGTAGAGGGAGCGAGGAGCTGTGTGTGTACAGTGTAGTTTGTGACTGATGTAGTTCCCTGTAGAGGGAGTGAGGGGCTGTGTGTGTACAGTGTAGTTTGTGACTGATGTAGTTCACTGTAGAGGGAGCGAGGAGCTGTGTGAGTACAGTGTAGTTTATGACTGATGTAGTTCACTGTAGAGGGAGTGAGGGGTTGTGTGTGTACAGTGCAGTTTGTGACAGATGTAGTTCACTGTAGAGGGAGCAAGGAGCTGTGTGTGTACAGTGTAGTTTATGACTGATGTAGTTCACTGTAGAGGGAGTGAGGAGCTGTGTGTGTACAGTGTAGTTTATGACTGATGTATTTCACTGTAGAGGGAGTGAGGAGCTGTGTGTGTACAGTGTAGTTTATGACTGATGTAGTTCACTGTAGAGGGAACGAGGAGCTGTGTGTGTACAGTGTAGTTTGTGACTGATGTAGTTCACTGTAGAGGGAGCGAGGAGCTGTGTGTGTACAGTGTAGTCTGTGACTGATGTAGTTCACTGTAGAGGGAGCTGTGTGTGTACAGTGTAGTCTATGACTGATGTAGTTCACTGTAGAGTGAGTGAGGAGCTGTGTGTGTGTACAGTGAAGTTTATAACTGATGTAGTTCACTATAGAGGGAGAGAGGAGCTGTGTGTGTACAGTGTAGTTTGTGACTCATGTAGTTCACTGTAGAGGGAGCGAGGAGCTATGTGAGTACAGTGTAGTTTATGACTGATGTAGTTCACTGTAGAGGGAGAGAGGAGCTGTGTGTGTACAGTGTAGTTTATGACTGATGTAGTTCACTGTAGAGGGAGCGAGGAGCAGTGTGTGTACAGTGTAGTTTGTGACTGATGTAGTTCCCTGTAGAGGCAGTGAGGAGCTGTGTGTGTACAGTGTAGTTTGTGACTGATGTAGTTCCCTGTAGAGGCAGTGAGGAGCTGTGTGTGTACAGTGTAGTTTGTGACTGATGTAGTTCACTGTAGAGGCAGTGAGGAGCTGTGTGTGTACAGTGTAGTTTGTGACTGATGTAGTTCACTGTAGAGGGAGTGAGGAACTGTGTGTGTACAGTGTAGTTTGTGACTGATGTAGTTCACTGTAGAGGGAGTGAGGAACTGTGTGTGTACAGTGTAGTTTGTGACTGATGTAGTTCACTGTAGAGGGAGTGAGGGGCTGTGTGTGTACAGTGTAGTTTGTGACTGATGTAGTTCACTGTAGAGGGAGCGAGGAGCTGTGTGTGTACAGTGTAGTTTGTGACTGATGTAGCTCCCTGTAGAGGGAGTGAGGGGCTGTGTGTGTACGGTGTAGTTTGTGACTGATGTAGTTCACTGTAGAGGGAGCGAGGAACTGTGTGTGTACAGTGTAGTTTATGACTGATGTAGTTCACTGTAGAGGGAGCGAGGAGCTGTGTGAGTACAGTGTAGTTTATGACTGATGTAGTTCACTGTAGAGGGAGCGAGGAACTGTGTGTGTACAGTGTATTTTATGACTGATGTAGTTCACTGTAGAGGGAGCGAGGAGCTGTGTGTGTACAGTGTAGTTTATGACTGATGTAGTTCACTGTAGAGGGAGTGAGGAGCTGTGTGTGTACAGTGTAGTTTATGACTGATGTATTTCACTGTAGAGGGAGTGAGGAGCTGTGTGTGTACAGTGTAGTTTATGACTGATGTAGTTCACTGTAGAGGGAACGAGGAGCTGTGTGTGTACAGTGTAGTTTGTGACTGATGTAGTTCACTGTAGAGGGAGCGAGGAGCTGTGTGTGTACAGTGTAGTCTGTAACTGATGTAGTTCACTGTAGAGGGAGCTGTGTGTGTACAGTGTAGTCTATGACTGATGTAGTTCACTGTAGAGTGAGTGAGGAGCTGTGTGTGTGTACAGTGAAGTTTATAACTGATCTAGTTCACTATAGAGGGAGAGAGGAGCTGTGTGTGTACAGTGTAGTTTGTGACTGATGTAGTTCACTGTAGAGGGAGCGAGGAGCTGTGTGTGTACAGTGTAGTCTGTAACTGATGTAGTTCACTGTAGAGGGAGCTGTGTGTGTACAGTGTAGTCTATGACTGATGTAGTTCACTGTAGAGTGAGTGAGGAGCTGTGTGTGTGTACAGTGAAGTTTATAACTGATCTAGTTCACTATAGAGGGAGCGAGGAGCAGTGTGTGTACAGTGTAGTTTGTGACTGATGTAGTTCCCTGTAGAGGCAGTGAGGAGCTGTGTGTGTACAGTGTAGTTTGTGACTGATGTAGTTCACTGTAGAGGGAGTGAGGAGCTGTGTGTGTACAGTGTAGTTTGTGACTGATGTAGTTCACTGTAGAGGGAGTGAGGGGTTGTGTGTGTACAGTGTAGTTTGTGACTGATGTAGTTCACTGTAGAGGGAGCAAGAAGCTGTGTGTGTACAGTGTAGTTTGTGACTGATGTAGTTCACTGTAGAGGGAGAGAGGAGCTGTGTGTGTAAAGTGTAGTTTGTGACTGATGTAGTTCACTGTAGAGGGAGAGAGGAGCTGTGTGTGTACAGTCTAGTTTATGACTGATGTAGTTCACTGTAGAGGGAGAGAGGAGCTGTGTGTGTACAGTCTAGTTTATGACTGATGTAGTTCACTGTAGAGGGAGCGAGGAGCTGTGTGAGTACAGTGTAGTTTATGACTGATGTAGTTCACTGTAGAGGGAGCGAGGAACTGTGTGTGTACAGTGTAGTTTATGACTGATGTAGTTCACTGTAGAGGGAGAGAAGAGCTCTGTGTGTACAGTGTAGTTTATGACTGATGTAGTTCACTGTAGAGGGAGTGAGGAGCTGTGTGTGTACAGTGTAGTTTATGACTGATGTAGTTCACTGTAGAGGGAGAGAGGAGCTGTGTGTGTACAGTGTAGTTTGTGACTGATGTAGTTCACTGTAGAGGGAGTGAGGAGCTGTGTGTGTACAGTGTAGTTTATGACTGATGTAGTTCACTGTAGCGGGAGAGAGGAGCTGTGTGTGTACAGTGTAGTTTATGACTGATGTAGTTCACTGTAGAGGGAGTGAGGGGCTGTGTGTGTACAGTGTAGTTTGTGACTGATGTAGTTCACAGTGTAGTTTGTGACTGATGTAGTTCACTGTAGAGGGAGCAAGAAGCTGTGTGTGTACAGTGTAGTTTGTGACTGATGTAGTTCACTGTAGAGGTAGAGAGGAGCTGTGTGTGTAAAGTGTAGTTTGTGACTGATGTAGTTCACTGTAGAGGGAGAGAGGAGCTGTGTGTGTACAGTCTAGTTTATGACTGATGTAGTTCACTGTAGAGGGAGAGAGGAGCTGTGTGTGTACAGTCTAGTTTATGACTGATGTAGTTCACTGTAGAGGGAGCAAGGAGCTGTGTGAGTACAGTGTAGTTTATGACTGATGTAGTTCACTGTAGAGGGAGCGAGGAACTGTGTGTGTACAGTGTAGTTTATGACTGATGTAGTTCACTGTAGAGGGAGAGAGGAGCTGTGTGTGTACAGTGTAGTTTGTGACTGATGTAGTTCACTGTAGAGGGAGAGAGGAGCTCTGTGTGTTCAGTGTAGTTTATGACTGATGTAGTTCACTGTAGAGGGAGCGAGGAGCTGTGTGTGTACAGTATAGTTAATGACTGATGTAGTTCACTGTAGCGGGAGAGAGGAGCTGTGTGTGTACAGTGTAGTTTATGACTGATGTAGTTCACTGTAGAGGGAGCGGTGTGTGTACAGTGTAGTTTATGACTGATGTAGTTCACTGTAGAGTGAGTGAGGAGCTGTGTGTGTACAGTGTAGTTTATGACCGATGTAGTTCACTATAGAGGGAGAGAGGAGCTGTGTGTGTACAGTGTAGTTTGTGACTCATGTAGTTCACTGTAGAGGGAGCGAGGAGCTGTGTGAGTACAGTGTAGTTCATGACTGATGTAGTTCACTGTAGAGGGAGCGAGGAGCTGTGTGTGTACAGTGTAGTTTGTGACTGATGTAGTTCACTGTAGAGGGAGTGAGGAGCTGTGTGTGTACAGTGTAGTTTGTGACTGATATAGTTCACTGTAGAGGGAGTGAGGGGTTGTGTGTGTACAGTGTATTTTGTGACTGATGTAGTTCACTGTAGAGGGAGCAAGAAGCTGTGTGTGTACAGTGTAGTTTATGACTGATGTAGTTCACTGTAGAGTGAGTGAGGAGCTGTGTGTGTGTACAGTGTAGTTTATGACTGATGTAGTTCACTGTAGAGGGAGAGAGGAGCTGTGTGTGTACAGTCTAGTTTATGACTGATGTAGTTCACTATAGAGGGAGAGAGGAGCTGTGTGTGTACAGTGTAGTTTGTGACTCATGTAGTTCACTGTAGAGGGAGCGAGGAGCTGTGTGAGTACAGTGTAGTTTATGACTGATGTAGTTCACTGTAGAGGGAGCGAGGAGCTGTGTGTGTACAGTGTAGTTTGTGACTGATGTAGTTCACTGTAGAGGGAGCGAGGAGCTGTGTGTGTACAGTGTAGTTTGTGACTGATGTAGTTCACTGTAGAGGGAGTGAGGAGCTGTGTGTGTACAGTGTAGTTTGTGACTGATGTAGTTCACTGTAGAGGGAGAGAGGAGCTGTGTGTGTACAGTCTAGTTTATGACTGATGTAGTTCACTGTAGAGGGAGAGAGGAGCTGTGTGTGTACAGTCTAGTTTATGACTGATGTAGTTCACTGTAGAGGGAGCGAGGAGCTGTGTGAGTACAGTGTAGTTTATGACTGATGTAGTTCACTGTAGAGGGAGCGAGGAACTGTGTGTGTACAGTGTAGTTTATGACTGATGTAGTTCACTGTAGAGGGAGAGAAGAGCTGTGTGTGTACAGTGTAGTTTATGGCTGATGTAGTTCACTGTAGAGGGAGTGAGGAGCTGTGTGTGTACAGTGTAGTTTATGACTGATGTAGTTCACTGTAGAGGGAGAGAGGAGCTGTGTGTGTACAGTGTAGTTTGTGACTGATGAAGTTCACTGTAGAGGGAGTGAGGAGCTGTGTGTGTACAGTGTAGTTTATGACTGATGTAGTTCACTGTAGCGGGAGAGAGGAGCTGTGTGTGTACAGTGTAGTTTGTGACTGATGTAGTTCACTGTAGAGGGAGTGAGGGGCTGTGTGTGTACAGTGTAGTTTGTGACTGATGTAGTTCACTGTAGAGGGAGCAAGGAGCTGTGTGTGTACAGTGTAGTTTGTGACTGATGTAGTTCACTGTAGAGGGAGTGAGGGGCTGTGTGTGTACAGTGTAGTTTGTGACTGATGTAGTTGACTGTAGAGGGAGTGAGGAGCTGTGTGTGTACAGTGTAGTTTGTGACTGATGTAGTTGACTGTAGAGGGATCGAGGAGCTGTGTGTGTACAGTGTAGTTTGTGACTGATGTAGATCACTGTAGAGGGAGAGAGGAGCTGTGTGTGTACAGTGTAGTTTATGACTGATGTAGTTCACTGTAGAGGGAGAGAGGAGCTGTGTGTGTACAGTGTAGTTTGTGACCGATGTAGTTCACTGTAGAGGGAGTGAGGAGCTGTGTGTGTACAGTGTAGTTTATGACTGATGTAGTTCACTGTAGCGGGAGAGAGGAGCTGTGTGTGTACAGTGTAGTTTGTGACTGATGTAGTTTACTGTAGAGGG
The DNA here is from genome assembly GCF_029633855.1 of Hoplias malabaricus. NCBI lineage: Eukaryota > Metazoa > Chordata > Actinopteri > Characiformes > Erythrinidae > Hoplias > Hoplias malabaricus. The sequence continues at coordinate 28,628,305 of NC_089819.1, forward strand.
AGTGAGGGGTTGTGTGTGTACAGTGCAGTTTGTGACATATGTAGTTCACTGTAGAGGGAGCAAGGAGCTGTGTGTGTACAGTGTAGTTTATGACTGATGTAGTTCACTGTAGAGGGAGTGAGGAGCTGTGTGTGTACAGTGTAGTTTATGACTGATGTATTTCACTGTAGAGGGAGTGAGGAGCTGTGTGTGTACAGTGTAGTTTATGACTGATGTAGTTCACTGTAGAGGGAACGAGGAGCTGTGTGTGTACAGTGTAGTTTATGACTGATGTAGTTCACTGTAGAGGGAACGAGGAGCTGTGTGTGTACAGTGTAGTTTGTGACTGATGTAGTTCACTGTAGAGGGAGCGAGGAGCTGTGGGTGTACAGTGTAGTCTGTGACTGATGTAGTTCACTGTAGAGGGAGCTGTGTGTGTACAGTGTAGTCTATGACTGATGTAGTTCACTGTAGAGTGAGTGAGGAGCTGTGTGTGTGTACAGTGAAGTTTATAACTGATGTAGTTCACTATAGAGGGAGAGAGGAGCTGTGTGTGTACAGTGTAGTTTGTGACTCATGTAGTTCACTGTAGAGGGAGCGAGGAGCTATGTGAGTACAGTGTAGTTTATGACTGATGTAGTTCACTGTAGAGGGAGAGAGGAGCTGTGTGTGTACAGTGTAGTTTATGACTGATGTAGTTCACTGTAGAGGGAGCGAGGAGCAGTGTGTGTACAGTGTAGTTTGTGACTGATGTAGTTCCCTGTAGAGGCAGTGAGGAGCTGTGTGTGTACAGTGTAGTTTGTGACTGATGTAGTTCCCTGTAGAGGCAGTGAGGAGCTGTGTGTGTACAGTGTAGTTTGTGACTGATGTAGTTCACTGTAGAGGTAGTGAGGAGCTGTGTGTGTACAGTGTAGTTTGTGACTGATGTAGTTCACTGTAGAGGGAGTGAGGAACTGTGTGTGTACAGTGTAGTTTGTGACTGATGTAGTTCACTGTAGAGGGAGTGAGGAACTGTGTGTGTACAGTGTAGTTTGTGACTGATGTAGTTCACTGTAGAGGGACTGAGGGGCTGTGTGTGTACAGTGTAGTTTGTGACTGATGTAGTTCACTGTAGAGGGAGTGAGGGGTTGTGTGTGTACAGTCTAGTTTGTGACTGATGTAGTTCACTGTAGAGGGAGCAAGAAGCTGTGTGTGTACAGTGTAGTTTGTGACTGATGTAGTTCACTGTAGAGGGAGAGAGGAGCTGTGTGTGTAAAGTGTAGTTTGTGACTGATGTAGTTCACTGTAGAGGGAGAGAGGAGCTGTGTGTGTACAGTCTAGTTTATGACTGATGTAGTTCACTGTAGAGGGAGAGAGGAGCTGTGTGTGTACAGTCTAGTTTATGACTGATGTAGTTCACTGTAGAGGGAGCGAGGAGCTGTGTGAGTACAGTGTAGTTTATGACTGATGTAGTTCACTGTAGAGGGAGCGAGGAACTGTGTGTGTACAGTGTAGTTTATGACTGATGTAGTTCACTGTAGAGGGAGAGAAGAGCTCTGTGTGTACAGTGTAGTTTATGACTGATGTAGTTCACTGTAGAGGGAGTGAGGAGCTGTGTGTGTACAGTGTAGTTTATGACTGATGTAGTTCACTGTAGAGGGAGAGAGGAGCTGTGTGTGTACAGTGTAGTTTGTGACTGATGTAGTTCACTGTAGAGGGAGTGAGGAGCTGTGTGTGTACAGTGTAGTTTATGACTGATGTAGTTCACTGTAGCGGGAGAGAGGAGCTGTGTGTGTACAGTGTAGTTTATGACTGATGTAGTTCACTGTAGAGGGAGTGAGGGGCTGTGTGTGTACAGTGTAGTTTGTGACTGATGTAGTTCACAGTGTAGTTTGTGACTGATGTAGTTCACTGTAGAGGGAGCAAGAAGCTGTGTGTGTACAGTGTAGTTTGTGACTGATGTAGTTCACTGTAGAGGTAGAGAGGAGCTGTGTGTGTAAAGTGTAGTTTGTGACTGATGTAGTTCACTGTAGAGGGAGAGAGGAGCTGTGTGTGTACAGTCTAGTTTATGACTGATGTAGTTCACTGTAGAGGGAGCGAGGAACTGTGTGTGTACAGTGTAGTTTATGACTGATGTAGTTCACTGTAGAGGGAGAGAGGAGCTGTGTGTGTACAGTGTAGTTTGTGACTGATGTAGTTCACTGTAAAAGGAGTGAGGAGCTGTGTGTGTACAGTGTAGTTTATGACTGATGTATTTCACTGTAGAGGGAGTGAGGAGCTGTGTGTGTACAGTGTAGTTTATGACTGATGTAGTTCACTGTAGAGGGAACGAGGAGCTGTGTGTGTACAGTGTAGTTTATGACTGATGTAGTTCACTGTAGAGGGAACGAGGAGCTGTGTGTGTACAGTGTAGTTTGTGACTGATGTAGTTCACTGTAGAGGGAGCGAGGAGCTGTGTGTGTACAGTGTAGTTTATGACTGATGTAGTTCACTGTAGAGGGAACGAGGAGCTGTGTGTGTACAGTGTAGTTTGTGACTGATGTAGTTCACTGTAGAGGGAGCGAGGAGCTGTGTGTGTACAGTGTAGTCTGTGACTGATGTAGTTCACTGTAGAGGGAGCTGTGTGTGTACAGTGTAGTTTATGACTGATGTAGTTCACTGTAGAGGGAACGAGGAGCTGTGTGTGTACAGTGAAGTTTATAACTGATGTAGTTCACTATAGAGGGAGAGAGGAGCTGTGTGTGTACAGTGTAGTTTGTGACTCATGTAGTTCACTGTAGAGGGAGCGAGGAGCTATGTGAGTACAGTGTAGTTTATGACTGATGTAGTTCACTGTAGAGGGAGAGAGGAGCTGTGTGTGTACAGTGTAGTTTATGACTGATGTAGTTCACTGTAGAGGGAGCGAGGAGCAGTGTGTGTACAGTGTAGTTTGTGACTGATGTAGTTCCCTGTAGAGGCAGTGAGGAGCTGTGTGTGTACAGTGTAGTTTGTGACTGATGTAGTTCCCTGTAGAGGCAGTGAGGAGCTGTGTGTGTACAGTGTAGTTTGTGACTGATGTAGTTCACTGTAGAGGCAGTGAGGAGCTGTGTGTGTACAGTGTAGTTTGTGACTGATGTAGTTCACTGTAGAGGGAGTGAGGAACTGTGTGTGTACAGTGTAGTTTGTGACTGATGTAGTTCACTGTAGAGGGAGTGAGGAACTGTGTGTGTACAGTGTAGTTTGTGACTGATGTAGTTCACTGTAGAGGGAGTGAGGGGCTGTGTGTGTACAGTGTAGTTTGTGACTGATGTAGTTCACTGTAGAGGGAGCGAGGAGCTGTGTGTGTACAGTGTAGTTTGTGACTGATGTAGCTCCCTGTAGAGGGAGTGAGGGGCTGTGTGTGTACAGTGTAGTTTGTGACTGATGTAGTTCACTGTAGAGGGAGCGAGGAGCTGTGTGAGTACAGTGTAGTTTATGACTGATGTAGTTCACTGTAGAGGGAGCGAGGAACTGTGTGTGTACAGTGTAGTTTATGACTGATGTAGTTCACTGTAGAGGGAGCGAGGAGCTGTGTGTGTACAGTGTAGTTTATGACTGATGTAGTTCACTGTAGAGGGAGTGAGGAGCTGTGTGTGTACAGTGTAGTTTATGACTGATGTATTTCACTGTAGAGGGAGTGAGGAGCTGTGTGTGTACAGTGTAGTTTATGACTGATGTAGTTCACTGTAGAGGGAACGAGGAGCTGTGTGTGTACAGTGTAGTTTGTGACTGATGTAGTTCACTGTAGAGGGAGCGAGGAGCTGTGTGTGTACAGTGTAGTCTGTGACTGATGTAGTTCACTGTAGAGGGAGCTGTGTGTGTACAGTGTAGTCTATGACTGATGTAGTTCACTGTAGAGTGAGTGAGGAGCTGTGTGTGTGTACAGTGAAGTTTATAACTGATCTAGTTCACTATAGAGGGAGAGAGGAGCTGTGTGTGTACAGTGTAGTTTGTGACTCATGTAGTTCACTGTAGAGGGAGCGAGGAGCTATGTGAGTACAGTGTAGTTTATGACTGATGTAGTTCACTGTAGAGGGAGAGAGGAGCTGTGTGTGTACAGTGTAGTTTATGACTGATGTAGTTCACTGTAGAGGGAGCGAGGAGCAGTGTGTGTACAGTGTAGTTTGTGACTGATGTAGTTCCCTGTAGAGGCAGTGAGGAGCTGTGTGTGTACAGTGTAGTTTGTGACTGATGTAGTTCACTGTAGAGGCAGTGAGGAGCTGTGTGTGTACAGTATAGTTTGTGACTGATGTAGTTCACTGTAGAGGGAGTGAGGAACTGTGTGTGTACAGTGTAGTTTGTGACTGATGTAGTTCACTGTAGAGGGAGTGAGGAACTGTGTGTGTACAGTGTAGTTTGTGACTGATATAGTTCACTGTAGAGGGAGTGAGGGGCTGTGTGTGTACAGTGTAGTTTGTGACTGATGTAGTTCACTGTAGAGGGAGCGAGGAGCTGTGTGTGTACAGTGTAGTTTGTGACTGATGTAGTTCCCTGTAGAGGGAGTGAGGGGCTGTGTGTGTACAGTGTAGTTTGTGACTGATGTAGTTCACTGTAGAGGGAGCGAGGAGCTGTGTGAGTACAGTGTAGTTTATGACTGATGTAGTTCACTGTAGAGGGAGTGAGGGGTTGTGTGTGTACAGTGCAGTTTGTGACAGATGTAGTTCACTGTAGAGGGAGCAAGGAGCTGTGTGTGTACAGTGTAGTTTATGACTGATGTAGTTCACTGTAGAGGGAGTGAGGAGCTGTGTGTGTACAGTGTAGTTTATGACTGATGTATTTCACTGTAGAGGGAGTGAGGAGCTGTGTGTGTACAGTGTAGTTTATGACTGATGTAGTTCACTGTAGAGGGAACGAGGAGCTGTGTGTGTACAGTGTAGTTTGTGACTGATGTAGTTCACTGTAGAGGGAGCGAGGAGCTGTGTGTGTACAGTGTAGTCTGTGACTGATGTAGTTCACTGTAGAGGGAGCTGTGTGTGTACAGTGTAGTCTATGACTGATGTAGTTCACTGTAGAGTGAGTGAGGAGCTGTGTGTGTGTACAGTGAAGTTTATAACTGATGTAGTTCACTATAGAGGGAGAGAGGAGCTGTGTGTGTACAGTGTAGTTTGTGACTCATGTAGTTCACTGTAGAGGGAGCGAGGAGCTATGTGAGTACAGTGTAGTTTATGACTGATGTAGTTCACTGTAGAGGGAGAGAGGAGCTGTGTGTGTACAGTGTAGTTTATGACTGATGTAGTTCACTGTAGAGGGAGCGAGGAGCAGTGTGTGTACAGTGTAGTTTGTGACTGATGTAGTTCCCTGTAGAGGCAGTGAGGAGCTGTGTGTGTACAGTGTAGTTTGTGACTGATGTAGTTCCCTGTAGAGGCAGTGAGGAGCTGTGTGTGTACAGTGTAGTTTGTGACTGATGTAGTTCACTGTAGAGGCAGTGAGGAGCTGTGTGTGTACAGTGTAGTTTGTGACTGATGTAGTTCACTGTAGAGGGAGTGAGGAACTGTGTGTGTACAGTGTAGTTTGTGACTGATGTAGTTCACTGTAGAGGGAGTGAGGAACTGTGTGTGTACAGTGTAGTTTGTGACTGATGTAGTTCACTGTAGAGGGAGTGAGGGGCTGTGTGTGTACAGTGTAGTTTGTGACTGATGTAGTTCACTGTAGAGGGAGCGAGGAGCTGTGTGTGTACAGTGTAGTTTGTGACTGATGTAGCTCCCTGTAGAGGGAGTGAGGGGCTGTGTGTGTACGGTGTAGTTTGTGACTGATGTAGTTCACTGTAGAGGGAGCGAGGAACTGTGTGTGTACAGTGTAGTTTATGACTGATGTAGTTCACTGTAGAGGGAGCGAGGAGCTGTGTGAGTACAGTGTAGTTTATGACTGATGTAGTTCACTGTAGAGGGAGCGAGGAACTGTGTGTGTACAGTGTATTTTATGACTGATGTAGTTCACTGTAGAGGGAGCGAGGAGCTGTGTGTGTACAGTGTAGTTTATGACTGATGTAGTTCACTGTAGAGGGAGTGAGGAGCTGTGTGTGTACAGTGTAGTTTATGACTGATGTATTTCACTGTAGAGGGAGTGAGGAGCTGTGTGTGTACAGTGTAGTTTATGACTGATGTAGTTCACTGTAGAGGGAACGAGGAGCTGTGTGTGTACAGTGTAGTTTGTGACTGATGTAGTTCACTGTAGAGGGAGCGAGGAGCTGTGTGTGTACAGTGTAGTCTGTAACTGATGTAGTTCACTGTAGAGGGAGCTGTGTGTGTACAGTGTAGTCTATGACTGATGTAGTTCACTGTAGAGTGAGTGAGGAGCTGTGTGTGTGTACAGTGAAGTTTATAACTGATCTAGTTCACTATAGAGGGAGAGAGGAGCTGTGTGTGTACAGTGTAGTTTGTGACTGATGTAGTTCACTGTAGAGGGAGCGAGGAGCTGTGTGTGTACAGTGTAGTCTGTAACTGATGTAGTTCACTGTAGAGGGAGCTGTGTGTGTACAGTGTAGTCTATGACTGATGTAGTTCACTGTAGAGTGAGTGAGGAGCTGTGTGTGTGTACAGTGAAGTTTATAACTGATCTAGTTCACTATAGAGGGAGCGAGGAGCAGTGTGTGTACAGTGTAGTTTGTGACTGATGTAGTTCCCTGTAGAGGCAGTGAGGAGCTGTGTGTGTACAGTGTAGTTTGTGACTGATGTAGTTCACTGTAGAGGGAGTGAGGAGCTGTGTGTGTACAGTGTAGTTTGTGACTGATGTAGTTCACTGTAGAGGGAGTGAGGGGTTGTGTGTGTACAGTGTAGTTTGTGACTGATGTAGTTCACTGTAGAGGGAGCAAGAAGCTGTGTGTGTACAGTGTAGTTTGTGACTGATGTAGTTCACTGTAGAGGGAGAGAGGAGCTGTGTGTGTAAAGTGTAGTTTGTGACTGATGTAGTTCACTGTAGAGGGAGAGAGGAGCTGTGTGTGTACAGTCTAGTTTATGACTGATGTAGTTCACTGTAGAGGGAGAGAGGAGCTGTGTGTGTACAGTCTAGTTTATGACTGATGTAGTTCACTGTAGAGGGAGCGAGGAGCTGTGTGAGTACAGTGTAGTTTATGACTGATGTAGTTCACTGTAGAGGGAGCGAGGAACTGTGTGTGTACAGTGTAGTTTATGACTGATGTAGTTCACTGTAGAGGGAGAGAAGAGCTCTGTGTGTACAGTGTAGTTTATGACTGATGTAGTTCACTGTAGAGGGAGTGAGGAGCTGTGTGTGTACAGTGTAGTTTATGACTGATGTAGTTCACTGTAGAGGGAGAGAGGAGCTGTGTGTGTACAGTGTAGTTTGTGACTGATGTAGTTCACTGTAGAGGGAGTGAGGAGCTGTGTGTGTACAGTGTAGTTTATGACTGATGTAGTTCACTGTAGCGGGAGAGAGGAGCTGTGTGTGTACAGTGTAGTTTATGACTGATGTAGTTCACTGTAGAGGGAGTGAGGGGCTGTGTGTGTACAGTGTAGTTTGTGACTGATGTAGTTCACAGTGTAGTTTGTGACTGATGTAGTTCACTGTAGAGGGAGCAAGAAGCTGTGTGTGTACAGTGTAGTTTGTGACTGATGTAGTTCACTGTAGAGGTAGAGAGGAGCTGTGTGTGTAAAGTGTAGTTTGTGACTGATGTAGTTCACTGTAGAGGGAGAGAGGAGCTGTGTGTGTACAGTCTAGTTTATGACTGATGTAGTTCACTGTAGAGGGAGAGAGGAGCTGTGTGTGTACAGTCTAGTTTATGACTGATGTAGTTCACTGTAGAGGGAGCAAGGAGCTGTGTGAGTACAGTGTAGTTTATGACTGATGTAGTTCACTGTAGAGGGAGCGAGGAACTGTGTGTGTACAGTGTAGTTTATGACTGATGTAGTTCACTGTAGAGGGAGAGAGGAGCTGTGTGTGTACAGTGTAGTTTGTGACTGATGTAGTTCACTGTAGAGGGAGAGAGGAGCTCTGTGTGTTCAGTGTAGTTTATGACTGATGTAGTTCACTGTAGAGGGAGCGAGGAGCTGTGTGTGTACAGTATAGTTAATGACTGATGTAGTTCACTGTAGCGGGAGAGAGGAGCTGTGTGTGTACAGTGTAGTTTATGACTGATGTAGTTCACTGTAGAGGGAGCGGTGTGTGTACAGTGTAGTTTATGACTGATGTAGTTCACTGTAGAGTGAGTGAGGAGCTGTGTGTGTACAGTGTAGTTTATGACCGATGTAGTTCACTATAGAGGGAGAGAGGAGCTGTGTGTGTACAGTGTAGTTTGTGACTCATGTAGTTCACTGTAGAGGGAGCGAGGAGCTGTGTGAGTACAGTGTAGTTCATGACTGATATAGTTCACTGTAGAGGGAGCGAGGAGCTGTGTGTGTACAGTGTAGTTTGTGACTGATGTAGTTCACTGTAGAGGGAGTGAGGAGCTGTGTGTGTACAGTGTAGTTTGTGACTGATATAGTTCACTGTAGAGGGAGTGAGGGGTTGTGTGTGTACAGTGTATTTTGTGACTGATGTAGTTCACTGTAGAGGGAGCAAGAAGCTGTGTGTGTACAGTGTAGTTTATGACTGATGTAGTTCACTGTAGAGTGAGTGAGGAGCTGTGTGTGTGTACAGTGTAGTTTATGACTGATGTAGTTCACTGTAGAGGGAGAGAGGAGCTGTGTGTGTACAGTCTAGTTTATGACTGATGTAGTTCACTATAGAGGGAGAGAGGAGCTGTGTGTGTACAGTGTAGTTTGTGACTCATGTAGTTCACTGTAGAGGGAGCGAGGAGCTGTGTGAGTACAGTGTAGTTTATGACTGATGTAGTTCACTGTAGAGGGAGCGAGGAGCTGTGTGTGTACAGTGTAGTTTGTGACTGATGTAGTTCACTGTAGAGGGAGCGAGGAGCTGTGTGTGTACAGTGTAGTTTGTGACTGATGTAGTTCACTGTAGAGGGAGTGAGGAGCTGTGTGTGTACAGTGTAGTTTGTGACTGATGTAGTTCACTGTAGAGGGAGAGAGGAGCTGTGTGTGTACAGTCTAGTTTATGACTGATGTAGTTCACTGTAGAGGGAGAGAGGAGCTGTGTGTGTACAGTCTAGTTTATGACTGATGTAGTTCACTGTAGAGGGAGCGAGGAGCTGTGTGAGTACAGTGTAGTTTATGACTGATGTAGTTCACTGTAGAGGGAGCGAGGAACTGTGTGTGTACAGTGTAGTTTATGACTGATGTAGTTCACTGTAGAGGGAGAGAAGAGCTGTGTGTGTACAGTGTAGTTTATGGCTGATGTAGTTCACTGTAGAGGGAGTGAGGAGCTGTGTGTGTACAGTGTAGTTTATGACTGATGTAGTTCACTGTAGAGGGAGAGAGGAGCTGTGTGTGTACAGTGTAGTTTGTGACTGATGAAGTTCACTGTAGAGGGAGTGAGGAGCTGTGTGTGTACAGTGTAGTTTATGACTGATGTAGTTCACTGTAGCGGGAGAGAGGAGCTGTGTGTGTACAGTGTAGTTTGTGACTGATGTAGTTCACTGTAGAGGGAGTGAGGGGCTGTGTGTGTACAGTGTAGTTTGTGACTGATGTAGTTCACTGTAGAGGGAGCAAGGAGCTGTGTGTGTACAGTGTAGTTTGTGACTGATGTAGTTCACTGTAGAGGGAGTGAGGGGCTGTGTGTGTACAGTGTAGTTTGTGACTGATGTAGTTGACTGTAGAGGGAGTGAGGAGCTGTGTGTGTACAGTGTAGTTTGTGACTGATGTAGTTGACTGTAGAGGGATCGAGGAGCTGTGTGTGTACAGTGTAGTTTGTGACTGATGTAGATCACTGTAGAGGGAGAGAGGAGCTGTGTGTGTACAGTGTAGTTTATGACTGATGTAGTTCACTGTAGAGGGAGAGAGGAGCTGTGTGTGTACAGTGTAGTTTGTGACCGATGTAGTTCACTGTAGAGGGAGTGAGGAGCTGTGTGTGTACAGTGTAGTTTATGACTGATGTAGTTCACTGTAGCGGGAGAGAGGAGCTGTGTGTGTACAGTGTAGTTTGTGACTGATGTAGTTTACTGTAGAGGGAGTGAGGGGTTGTGTGTGTACAGTGCAGTTTGTGACATATGTAGTTCACTGTAGAGGGAGCAAGGAGCTGTGTGTGTACAGTGTAGTTTATGACTGATGTAGTTCACTGTAGAGGGAGTGAGGAGCTGTGTGTGTACAGTGTAGTTTATGACTGATGTATTTCACTGTAGAGGGAGTGAGGAGCTGTGTGTGTACAGTGTAGTTTATGACTGATGTAGTTCACTGTAGAGGGAACGAGGAGCTGTGTGTGTACAGTGTAGTTTATGACTGATGTAGTTCACTGTAGAGGGAACGAGGAGCTGTGTGTGTACAGTGTAGTTTGTGACTGATGTAGTTCACTGTAGAGGGAGCGAGGAGCTGTGGGTGTACAGTGTAGTCTGTGACTGATGTAGTTCACTGTAGAGGGAGCTGTGTGTGTACAGTGTAGTCTATGACTGATGTAGTTCACTGTAGAGTGAGTGAGGAGCTGTGTGTGTGTACAGTGAAGTTTATAACTGATGTAGTTCACTATAGAGGGAGAGAGGAGCTGTGTGTGTACAGTGTAGTTTGTGACTCATGTAGTTCACTGTAGAGGGAGCGAGGAGCTATGTGAGTACAGTGTAGTTTATGACTGATGTAGTTCACTGTAGAGGGAGAGAGGAGCTGTGTGTGTACAGTGTAGTTTATGACTGATGTAGTTCACTGTAGAGGGAGCGAGGAGCAGTGTGTGTACAGTGTAGTTTGTGACTGATGTAGTTCCCTGTAGAGGCAGTGAGGAGCTGTGTGTGTACAGTGTAGTTTGTGACTGATGTAGTTCCCTGTAGAGGCAGTGAGGAGCTGTGTGTGTACAGTGTAGTTTGTGACTGATGTAGTTCACTGTAGAGGTAGTGAGGAGCTGTGTGTGTACAGTGTAGTTTGTGACTGATGTAGTTCACTGTAGAGGGAGTGAGGAACTGTGTGTGTACAGTGTAGTTTGTGACTGATGTAGTTCACTGTAGAGGGAGTGAGGAACTGTGTGTGTACAGTGTAGTTTGTGACTGATGTAGTTCACTGTAGAGGGACTGAGGGGCTGTGTGTGTACAGTGTAGTTTGTGACTGATGTAGTTCACTGTAGAGGGAGTGAGGGGTTGTGTGTGTACAGTCTAGTTTGTGACTGATGTAGTTCACTGTAGAGGGAGCAAGAAGCTGTGTGTGTACAGTGTAGTTTGTGACTGATGTAGTTCACTGTAGAGGGAGAGAGGAGCTGTGTGTGTAAAGTGTAGTTTGTGACTGATGTAGTTCACTGTAGAGGGAGAGAGGAGCTGTGTGTGTACAGTCTAGTTTATGACTGATGTAGTTCACTGTAGAGGGAGAGAGGAGCTGTGTGTGTACAGTCTAGTTTATGACTGATGTAGTTCACTGTAGAGGGAGCGAGGAGCTGTGTGAGTACAGTGTAGTTTATGACTGATGTAGTTCACTGTAGAGGGAGCGAGGAACTGTGTGTGTACAGTGTAGTTTATGACTGATGTAGTTCACTGTAGAGGGAGAGAAGAGCTCTGTGTGTACAGTGTAGTTTATGACTGATGTAGTTCACTGTAGAGGGAGTGAGGAGCTGTGTGTGTACAGTGTAGTTTATGACTGATGTAGTTCACTGTAGAGGGAGAGAGGAGCTGTGTGTGTACAGTGTAGTTTGTGACTGATGTAGTTCACTGTAGAGGGAGTGAGGAGCTGTGTGTGTACAGTGTAGTTTATGACTGATGTAGTTCACTGTAGCGGGAGAGAGGAGCTGTGTGTGTACAGTGTAGTTTATGACTGATGTAGTTCACTGTAGAGGGAGTGAGGGGCTGTGTGTGTACAGTGTAGTTTGTGACTGATGTAGTTCACAGTGTAGTTTGTGACTGATGTAGTTCACTGTAGAGGGAGCAAGAAGCTGTGTGTGTACAGTGTAGTTTGTGACTGATGTAGTTCACTGTAGAGGTAGAGAGGAGCTGTGTGTGTAAAGTGTAGTTTGTGACTGATGTAGTTCACTGTAGAGGGAGAGAGGAGCTGTGTGTGTACAGTCTAGTTTATGACTGATGTAGTTCACTGTAGAGGGAGAGAGGAGCTGTGTGTGTACAGTCTAGTTTATGACTGATGTAGTTCACTGTAGAGGGAGCAAGGAGCTGTGTGAGTACAGTGTAGTTTATGACTGATGTAGTTCACTGTAGAGGGAGCGAGGAACTGTGTGTGTACAGTGTAGTTTATGACTGATGTAGTTCACTGTAGAGGGAGAGAGGAGCTGTGTGTGTACAGTGTAGTTTGTGACTGATGTAGTTCACTGTAAAAGGAGTGAGGAGCTGTGTGTGTACAGTGTAGTTTATGACTGATGTATTTCACTGTAGAGGGAGTGAGGAGCTGTGTGTGTACAGTGTAGTTTATGACTGATGTAGTTCACTGTAGAGGGAACGAGGAGCTGTGTGTGTACAGTGTAGTTTATGACTGATGTAGTTCACTGTAGAGGGAACGAGGAGCTGTGTGTGTACAGTGTAGTTTGTGACTGATGTAGTTCACTGTAGAGGGAGCGAGGAGCTGTGTGTGTACAGTGTAGTCTGTGACTGATGTAGTTCACTGTAGAGGGAGCTGTGTGTGTACAGTGTAGTCTATGACTGATGTAGTTCACTGTAGAGTGAGTGAGGAGCTGTGTGTGTGTACAGTGAAGTTTATAACTGATGTAGTTCACTATAGAGGGAGAGAGGAGCTGTGTGTGTACAGTGTAGTTTGTGACTCATGTAGTTCACTGTAGAGGGAGCGAGGAGCTATGTGAGTACAGTGTAGTTTATGACTGATGTAGTTCACTGTAGAGGGAGAGAGGAGCTGTGTGTGTACAGTGTAGTTTATGACTGATGTAGTTCACTGTAGAGGGAGCGAGGAGCAGTGTGTGTACAGTGTAGTTTGTGACTGATGTAGTTCCCTGTAGAGGCAGAGAGGAGCTGTGTTTGTACAGTGTAGTTTGTGACTGATGTAGTTCCCTGTAGAGGCAGTGAGGAGCTGTGTGTGTACAGTGTAGTTTGTGACTGATGTAGTTCACTGTAGAGGTAGTGAGGAGCTGTGTGTGTACAGTGTAGTTTGTGACTGATGTAGTTCACTGTAGAGGGAGTGAGGAACTGTGTGTGTACAGTGTAGTTTGTGACTGATGTAGTTCACTGTAGAGGGAGTGAGGAACTGTGTGTGTACAGTGTAGTTTGTGACTGATGTAGTTCACTGTAGAGGGAGTGAGGGGCTGTGTGTGTACAGTGTAGTTTGTGACTGATGTAGTTCACTGTAGAGGGAGTGAGGGGTTGTGTGTGTACAGTGTAGTTTGTGACTGATGTAGTTCACTGTAGAGGGAGCAAGAAGCTGTGTGTGTACAGTGTAGTTTGTGACTGATGTAGTTCACTGTAGAGGGAGAGAGGAGCTGTGTGTGTAAAGTGTAGTTTGTGACTGATGTAGTTCACTGTAGAGGGAGAGAGGAGCTGTGTGTGTACAGTCTAGTTTATGACTGATGTAGTTCACTGTAGAGGGAGAGAGGAGCTGTGTGTGTACAGTCTAGTTTATGACTGATGTAGTTCACTGTAGAGGGAGCGAGGAGCTGTGTGAGTACAGTGTAGTTTATGACTGATGTAGTTCACTGTAGAGGGAGCGAGGAACTGTGTGTGTACAGTGTAGTTTATGACTGATGTAGTTCACTGTAGAGGGAGAGAAGAGCTCTGTGTGTACAGTGTAGTTTATGACTGATGTAGTTCACTGTAGAGGGAGTGAGGAGCTGTGTGTGTACAGTGTAGTTTATGACTGATGTAGTTCACTGTAGAGGGAGAGAGGAGCTGTGTGTGTACAGTGTAGTTTGTGACTGATGTAGTTCACTGTAGAGGGAGTGAGGAGCTGTGTGTGTACAGTGTAGTTTATGACTGATGTAGTTCACTGTAGCGGGAGAGAGGAGCTGTGTGTGTACAGTGTAGTTTATGACTGATGTAGTTCACTGTAGAGGGAGTGAGGGGCTGTGTGTGTACAGTGTAGTTTGTGACTGATGTAGTTCACAGTGTAGTTTGTGACTGATGTAGTTCACTGTAGAGGGAGCAAGAAGCTGTGTGTGTACAGTGTAGTTTGTGACTGATGTAGTTCACTGTAGAGGTAGAGAGGAGCTGTGTGTGTAAAGTGTAGTTTGTGACTGATGTAGTTCACTGTAGAGGGAGAGAGGAGCTGTGTGTGTACAGTCTAGTTTATGACTGATGTAGTTCACTGTAGAGGGAGAGAGGAGCTGTGTGTGTACAGTCTAGTTTATGACTGATGTAGTCCACTGTAGAGGGAGCAAGGAGCTGTGTGAGTACAGTGTAGTTTATGACTGATGTAGTTCACTGTAGAGGGAGCGAGGAACTGTGTGTGTACAGTGTAGTTTATGACTGATGTAGTTCACTGTAGAGGGAGAGAGGAGCTGTGTGTGTACAGTGTAGTTTGTGACTGATGTAGTTCACTGTAGAGGGAGAGAGGATCTCTGTGTGTTCAGTGTAGTTTATGACTGATGTAGTTCACTGTAGAGGGAGCGAGGAGCTGTGTGTGTACAGTATAGTTAATGACTGATGTAGTTCACTGTAGCGGGAGAGAGGAGCTGTGTGTGTACAGTGTAGTTTATGACTGATGTAGTTCACTGTAGAGGGAGAGAGGAGCTCTGTGTGTACAGTGTAGTTTATGACTGATGTAGTTCACTGTAGAGGGAGAGAGGAGCTCTGTGTGTACAGTGTAGTTTATGACTGATGTAGTTCACTGTAGAGGGAGCGAGGAGCTGTGTGTGTACAGTATAGTTAATGACCGATGTAGTTCACTGTAGCAGGAGAGAGGAGCTGTGTGTGTACAGTGTAGTTTATGACTGATGTAGTTCACTGTAGAGGGAGCGAGGAGCTGTGTGTGTACAGTGTAGTTTATGACTGATGTAGTTCACTGTAGAGGGAGTGAGGAGCTGTGTGTGTACAGTGTAGTTTATGACTGATGTAGTTCACTGTAGAGGGAGTGAGGAGCTGTGTGTGTACAGTGTAGTTTATGACTGATGTAGTTCACTGTAGAGGGAGTGAGGAGCTGTGTGTGTACAGTGTAGTTTATGACTGATGTAGTTCACTGTAGAGGGAGCGAGGAACAGTGTGTGTACAATGTAGTTTGTGACTGATGTAGTTCACTGTAGAGGGAGCGAGGAGCTGTGTGTGTACAGTGTAGTCTGTTACTGATGTAGTTCACTGTAGAGGGAGCGGTGTGTGTACAGTGTAGTTTATGACTGATGTAGTTCACTGTAGAGTGAGTGAGGAGCTGTGTGTGTACAGTGTAGTTTATGACCGATGTAGTTCACTATAGAGGGAGAGAGGAGCTGTGTGTGTACAGTGTAGTTTGTGACTCATGTAGTTCACTGTAGAGGGAGCGAGGAGCTGTGTGAGTACAGTGTAATTCATGACTGATGTAGTTCACTATAGAGGGAGCGAGGAGCTGTGTGTGTACAGTGTAGTTTGTGACTGATGTAGTTCACTGTAGAGGGAGTGAGGAGCTGTGTGTGTACAGTGTAGTTTGTGACTGATGTAGTTCACTGTAGAGGGAGTGAGGGGTTGTGTGTGTACAGTGTATTTTGTGACTGATGTAGTTCACTGTAGAGGGAGCAAGAAGCTGTGTGTGTACAGTGTAGTTTGTGACTGATGTAGTTCACTGTAGAGTGAGTGAGGAGCTGTGTGTGTGTACAGTGTAGTTTATGACCGATGTAGTTCACTATAGAGGGAGAGAGGAGCTGTGTGTGTACAGTGTAGTTTGTGACTCATGTAGTTCACTATAGAGGGAGCGAGGAGCTGTGTGAGTACAGTGTAGTTTATGACTGATGTAGTTCACTGTAGAGGGAGCGAGGAGCTGTGTGTGTACAGTGTAGTTTGTGACTGATGTAGTTCACTGTAGAGGGAGCGAGGAGCTGTGTGTGTACAGTGTAGTTTGTGACTGATGTAGTTCACTGTAGAGGGAGTGAGGAGCTGTGTGTGTACAGTGTAGTTTGTGACTGATGTAGTTCACTGTAGAGGGAGTGAGGGGTTGTGTGTGTACAGTGTAGTTTTTGACTGATGTAGTTCACTGTAGAGGGAGTGAGGGGTTGTGTGTGTACAGTGTAGTTTTTGACTGATGTAGTTCACTGTAGAGGGAGTGAGGGGTTGTGTGTGTACAGTGTAGTTTGTGACTGATGTAGTTCACTGTAGAGGGAGAGAGGAGCTGTGTGTGTACAGTGTAGTTTGTGACTGATGTAGTTCACTGTAGAGGCAGTGAGGAGCTGTGTGTGTACAGTGTAGTTTGTGACTGATGTAGTTCACTGTAGAGGGAGTGAGGGGTTGTGTGTGTACAGTGTATTTTGTGACTGATGTAGTTCACTGTTAGAGGGAGCAAGAAGCTGTGTGTGTACAGTGTAGTTTATGACTGATGTAGTTCACTGTAGAGGGAGCGAGGAGCTGTGTGTGTGTACAGTATAGTTTATGACCGATGTAGTTCACTATAGAGGGAGAGAGGAGCTGTGTGTGTACAGTGTAGTTTGTGACTCATGTAGTTCACTGTAGAGGGAGCGAGGAGCTGTGTGAGTACAGTGTAGTTTATGACTGATGTAGTTCACTGTAGAGGGAGCGAGGAGCTGTGTGTGTACAGTGTAGTTTGTGACTGATGTAGTTCACTGTAGAGGGAGTGAGGAGCTGTGTGTGTACAGTGTAGTTTGTGACTGATGTAGTTCACTGTAGAGGGAGTGAGGAGCTGTGTGTGTACAGTGTAGTTTTTGACTGATGTAGTTTACTGTAGAGGGAGTGAGGGGTTGTGTGTGTACAGTGTAATTTGTGACTGATGTAGTTCACTGTAGAGGGAGTGAGGAGCTGTGTGTGTACAGTGTAGTTTGTGACTGATGTAGTTCACTGTAGAGGGAGTGAGGGGTTGTGTGTGTACAGTGTAGTTTTTGACTGATGTAGTTCACTGTAGAGGGAGTGAGGAGCTGTGTGTGCACAGTGTAGTTTGTGACTGATGTAGTTCACTGTAGAGGGAGTGAGGGGTTGTGTGTGTACAGTGTATTTTGTGACTGATGTAGTTCACTGTTAGAGGGAGCAAGAAGCTGTGTGTGTACAGTGTAGTTTATGACTGATGTAGTTCACTGTAGAGGGAGCGAGGAGCTGTGTGTGTGTACAGTATAGTTTATGACCGATGTAGTTCACTATAGAGGGAGAGAGGAGCTGTGTGTGTACAGTGTAGTTTGTGACTCATGTAGTTCACTGTAGAGGGAGCGAGGAGCTGTGTGAGTACAGTGTAGTTTATGACTGATGTAGTTCACTGTAGAGGGAGCGAGGAGCTGTGTGTGTACAGTGTAGTTTGTGACTGATGTAGTTCACTGTAGAGGGAGTGAGGAGCTGTGTGTGTACAGTGTAGTTTGTGACTGATGTAGTTTACTGTAGAGGGAGTGAGGGGTTGTGTGTGTACAGTGTAATTTGTGACTGATGTAGTTCACTGTAGAGGGAGTGAGGAGCTGTGTGTGTACAGTGTAGTTTGTGACTGATGTAGTTCACTGTAGAGGGAGTGAGGGGTTGTGTGTGTACAGTGTAGTTTTTGACTGATGTAGTTCACTGTAGAGGGAGTGAGGAGCTGTGTGTGTGTACAGTGTAGTTTGTGACTGATGTAGTTCACTGTAGAGGGAGTGAGGGGTTGTGTGTGTACAGTGTAGTTTGTGACTGATGTAGTTCACTGTAGAGGGAGTGAGGGGCTGTGTGTGTACAGTGTAGTTTGTGACTGATGTAGTTCACAGTGTAGTTTGTGACTGATGTAGTTCACTGTAGAGGGAGCAAGAAGCTGTGTGTGTACAGTGTAGTTTGTGACTGATGTAGTTCACTGTAGAGGTAGAGAGGAGCTGTGTGTGTAAAGTGTAGTTTGTGACTGATGTAGTTCACTGTAGAGGGAGAGAGGAGCTGTGTGTGTACAGTCTAGTTTATGACTGATGTAGTTCACTGTAGAGGGAGAGAGGAGCTGTGTGTGTAAAGTGTAGTTTGTGACTGATGTAGTTCACTGTAGAGGGAGAGAGGAGCTGTGTGTGTACAGTCTAGTTTATGACTGATGTAGTTCACTGTAGAGGGAGAGAGGAGCTGTGTGTGTACAGTCTAGTTTATGACTGATGTAGTTCACTGTAGAGGGAGCAAGGAGCTGTGTGAGTACAGTGTAGTTTATGACTGATGTAGTTCACTGTAGAGGGAGCGAGGAACTGTGTGTGTACAGTGTAGTTTATGACTGATGTAGTTCACTGTAGAGGGAGAGAGGAGCTGTGTGTGTACAGTGTAGTTTGTGACTGATGTAGTTCACTGTAGAGGGAGAGAGGAGCTCTGTGTGTTCAGTGTAGTTTATAACTGATGTAGTTCACTGTAGAGGGAGCGAGGAGCTGTGTGTGTACAGTATAGTTAATGACTGATGTAGTTCACTGTAGCGGGAGAGAGGAGCTGTGTGTGTACAGTGTAGTTTATGACTGATGTAGTTCACTGTAGAGGGAGCGAGGAGCTGTGTGTGTACAGTGTAGTTTATGACTGATGTAGTTCACTGTAGAGGGAGTGAGGAGCTGTGTGTGTACAGTGTAGTTTATGACTGATGTAGTTCACTGTAGAGGGAGCGAGGAGCTGTGTGTGTACAGTGTAGTTTATGACTGATGTAGTTCACTGTAGAGGGAGCGAGGAGCAGTGTGTGTACAGTGTAGTTTGTGACTGATGTAGTTCACTGTAGAGGGAGCGAGGAGCTGTGTGTGTACAGTGTAGTCTGTTACTGATGTAGTTCACTGTAGAGGGAGCGGTGTGTGTACAGTGTAGTTTATGACTGATGTAGTTCACTGTAGAGTGAGTGAGGAGCTGTGTGTGTACAGTGTAGTTTATGACCGATGTAGTTCACTATAGAGGGAGAGAGGAGCTGTGTGTGTACAGTGTAGTTTGTGACTCATGTAGTTCACTGTAGAGGGAGCGAGGAGCTGTGTGAGTACAGTGTAGTTCATGACTGATGTAGTTCACTGTAGAGGGAGCGAGGAGCTGTGTGTGTACAGTGTAGTTTGTGACTGATGTAGTTCACTGTAGAGGGAGTGAGGAGCTGTGTGTGTACAGTGTAGTTTGTGACTGATATAGTTCACTGTAGAGGGAGTGAGGGGTTGTGTGTGTACAGTGTATTTTGTGACTGATGTAGTTCACTGTAGAGGGAGCAAGAAGCTGTGTGTGTACAGTGTAGTTTATGACTGATGTAGTTCACTGTAGAGTGAGTGAGGAGCTGTGTGTGTGTACAGTGTAGTTTATGACTGATGTAGTTCACTGTAGAGGGAGAGAGGAGCTGTGTGTGTACAGTCTAGTTTATGACTGATGTAGTTCACTATAGAGGGAGAGAGGAGCTGTGTGTGTACAGTGTAGTTTGTGACTCATGTAGTTCACTGTAGAGGGAGCGAGGAGCTGTGTGAGTACAGTGTAGTTTATGACTGATGTAGTTCACTGTAGAGGGAGCGAGGAGCTGTGTGTGTACAGTGTAGTTTGTGACTGATGTAGTTCACTGTAGAGGGAGCGAGGAGCTGTGTGTGTACAGTGTAGTTTGTGACTGATGTAGTTCACTGTAGAGGGAGTGAGGAGCTGTGTGTGTACAGTGTAGTTTGTGACTGATGTAGTTCACTGTAGAGGGAGAGAGGAGCTGTGTGTGTACAGTCTAGTTTATGGCTGATGTAGTTCACTGTAGAGGGAGAGAGGAGCTGTGTGTGTACAGTCTAGTTTATGACTGATGTAGTTCACTGTAGAGGGAGCGAGGAGCTGTGTGAGTACAGTGTAGTTTATGACTGATGTAGTTCACTGTAGAGGGAGCGAGGAACTGTGTGTGTACAGTGTAGTTTATGACTGATGTAGTTCACTGTAGAGGGAGAGAAGAGCTGTGTGTGTACAGTGTAGTTTATGGCTGATGTAGTTCACTGTAGAGGGAGTGAGGAGCTGTGTGTGTACAGTGTAGTTTATGACTGATGTAGTTCACTGTAGAGGGAGAGAGGAGCTGTGTGTGTACAGTGTAGTTTGTGACTGATGAAGTTCACTGTAGAGGGAGTGAGGAGCTGTGTGTGTACAGTGTAGTTTATGACTGATGTAGTTCACTGTAGCGGGAGAGAGGAGCTGTGTGTGTACAGTGTAGTTTGTGACTGATGGAGTTCACTGTAGAGGGAGTGAGGGGCTGTGTGTGTACAGTGTAGTTTGTGACTGATGTAGTTCACTGTAGAGGGAGCAAGGAGCTGTGTGTGTACAGTGTAGTTTGTGACTGATGTAGTTCACTGTAGAGGGAGTGAGGGGCTGTGTGTGTACAGTGTAGTTTGTGACTGATGTAGTTGACTGTAGAGGGAGTGAGGAGCTGTGTGTGTACAGTGTAGTTTGTGACTGATGTAGTTGACTGTAGAGGGATCGAGGAGCTGTGTGTGTACAGTGTAGTTTGTGACTGATGTAGATCACTGTAGAGGGAGAGAGGAGCTGTGTGTGTACAGTGTAGTTTATGACTGATGTAGTTCACTGTAGAGGGAGAGAGGAGCTGTGTGTGTACAGTGTAGTTTGTGACCGATGTAGTTCACTGTAGAGGGAGTGAGGAGCTGTGTGTGTACAGTGTAGTTTATGACTGATGTAGTTCACTGTAGCGGGAGAGAGGAGCTGTGTGTGTACAGTGTAGTTTGTGACTGATGTAGTTCACTGTAGAGGGAGTGAGGGGTTGTGTGTGTACAGTGCAGTTTGTGACATATGTAGTTCACTGTAGAGGGAACGAGGAGCTGTGTGTGTACAGTGTAGTTTGTGACTGATGTAGTTCACTGTAGAGGGAGCGAGGAGCTGTGTGTGTACAGTGTAGTCTGTGACTGATGTAGTTCACTGTAGAGGGAGCTGTGTGTGTACAGTGTAGTTTATGACTGATGTAGTTCACTGTAGAGGGAACGAGGAGCTGTGTGTGTACAGTGAAGTTTATAACTGATGTAGTTCACTATAGAGGGAGAGAGGAGCTGTGTGTGTACAGTGTAGTTTGTGACTCATGTAGTTCACTGTAGAGGGAGCGAGGAGCTATGTGAGTACAGTGTAGTTTATGACTGATGTAGTTCACTGTAGAGGGAGAGAGGAGCTGTGTGTGTACAGTGTAGTTTGTGACCGATGTAGTTCACTGTAGAGGGAGTGAGGAGCTGTGTGTGTACAGTGTAGTTTATGACTGATGTAGTTCACTGTAGCGGGAGAGAGGAGCTGTGTGTGTACAGTGTAGTTTGTGACTGATGTAGTTCACTGTAGAGGGAGTGAGGGGTTGTGTGTGTACAGTGCAGTTTGTGACATATGTAGTTCACTGTAGAGGGAACGAGGAGCTGTGTGTGTACAGTGTAGTTTGTGACTGATGTAGTTCACTGTAGAGGGAGCGAGGAGCTGTGTGTGTACAGTGTAGTCTGTGACTGATGTAGTTCACTGTAGAGGGAGCTGTGTGTGTACAGTGTAGTTTATGACTGATGTAGTTCACTGTAGAGGGAACGAGGAGCTGTGTGTGTACAGTGAAGTTTATAACTGATGTAGTTCACTATAGAGGGAGAGAGGAGCTGTGTGTGTACAGTGTAGTTTGTGACTCATGTAGTTCACTGTAGAGGGAGCGAGGAGCTATGTGAGTACAGTGTAGTTTATGACTGATGTAGTTCACTGTAGAGGGAGAGAGGAGCTGTGTGTGTACAGTGTAGTTTATGACTGATGTAGTTCACTGTAGAGGGAGCGAGGAGCAGTGTGTGTACAGTGTAGTTTGTGACTGATGTAGTTCCCTGTAGAGGCAGTGAGGAGCTGTGTGTGTACAGTGTAGTTTGTGACTGATGTAGTTCACTGTAGAGGCAGTGAGGAGCTGTGTGTGTACAGTGTAGTTTGTGACTGATGTAGTTCACTGTAGAGGGAGTGAGGAACTGTGTGTGTACAGTGTAGTTTGTGACTGATGTAGTTCACTGTAGAGGGAGTGAGGAACTGTGTGTGTACAGTGTAGTTTGTGACTGATGTAGTTCACTGTAGAGGGAGTGAGGGGCTGTGTGTGTACAGTGTAGTTTGTGACTGATGTAGTTCACTGTAGAGGGAGCGAGGAGCTGTGTGTGTACAGTGTAGTTTGTGACTGATGTAGCTCCCTGTAGAGGGAGTGAGGGGCTGTGTGTGTACAGTGTAGTTTGTGACTGATGTAGTTCACTGTAGAGGGAGCGAGGAGCTGTGTGAGTACAGTGTAGTTTATGACTGATGTAGTTCACTGTAGAGGGAGCGAGGAACTGTGTGTGTACAGTGTAGTTTATGACTGATGTAGTTCACTGTAGAGGGAGCGAGGAGCTGTGTGTGTACAGTGTAGTTTATGACTGATGTAGTTCACTGTAGAGGGAGTGAGGAGCTGTGTGTGTACAGTGTAGTTTATGACTGATGTATTTCACTGTAGAGGGAGTGAGGAGCTGTGTGTGTACAGTGTAGTTTATGACTGATGTAGTTCACTGTAGAGGGAACGAGGAGCTGTGTGTGTACAGTGTAGTTTGTGACTGATGTAGTTCACTGTAGAGGGAGCGAGGAGCTGTGTGTGTACAGTGTAGTCTGTGACTGATGTAGTTCACTGTAGAGGGAGCTGTGTGTGTACAGTGTAGTCTATGACTGATGTAGTTCACTGTAGAGTGAGTGAGGAGCTGTGTGTGTGTACAGTGAAGTTTATAACTGATCTAGTTCACTATAGAGGGAGAGAGGAGCTGTGTGTGTACAGTGTAGTTTGTGACTCATGTAGTTCACTGTAGAGGGAGCGAGGAGCTATGTGAGTACAGTGTAGTTTATGACTGATGTAGTTCACTGTAGAGGGAGAGAGGAGCTGTGTGTGTACAGTGTAGTTTATGACTGATGTAGTTCACTGTAGAGGGAGCGAGGAGCAGTGTGTGTACAGTGTAGTTTGTGACTGATGTAGTTCCCTGTAGAGGCAGTGAGGAGCTGTGTGTGTACAGTGTAGTTTGTGACTGATGTAGTTCACTGTAGAGGCAGTGAGGAGCTGTGTGTGTACAGTATAGTTTGTGACTGATGTAGTTCACTGTAGAGGGAGTGAGGAACTGTGTGTGTACAGTGTAGTTTGTGACTGATGTAGTTCACTGTAGAGGGAGTGAGGAACTGTGTGTGTACAGTGTAGTTTGTGACTGATATAGTTCACTGTAGAGGGAGTGAGGGGCTGTGTGTGTACAGTGTAGTTTGTGACTGATGTAGTTCACTGTAGAGGGAGCGAGGAGCTGTGTGTGTACAGTGTAGTTTGTGACTGATGTAGTTCCCTGTAGAGGGAGTGAGGGGCTGTGTGTGTACAGTGTAGTTTGTGACTGATGTAGTTCACTGTAGAGGGAGCGAGGAGCTGTGTGAGTACAGTGTAGTTTATGACTGATGTAGTTCACTGTAGAGGGAGTGAGGGGTTGTGTGTGTACAGTGCAGTTTGTGACAGATGTAGTTCACTGTAGAGGGAGCAAGGAGCTGTGTGTGTACAGTGTAGTTTATGACTGATGTAGTTCACTGTAGAGGGAGTGAGGAGCTGTGTGTGTACAGTGTAGTTTATGACTGATGTATTTCACTGTAGAGGGAGTGAGGAGCTGTGTGTGTACAGTGTAGTTTATGACTGATGTAGTTCACTGTAGAGGGAACGAGGAGCTGTGTGTGTACAGTGTAGTTTGTGACTGATGTAGTTCACTGTAGAGGGAGCGAGGAGCTGTGTGTGTACAGTGTAGTCTGTGACTGATGTAGTTCACTGTAGAGGGAGCTGTGTGTGTACAGTGTAGTCTATGACTCATGTAGTTCACTGTAGAGGGAGCGAGGAGCTATGTGAGTACAGTGTAGTTTATGACTGATGTAGTTCACTGTAGAGGGAGAGAGGAGCTGTGTGTGTACAGTGTAGTTTATGACTGATGTAGTTCACTGTAGATGGAGCGAGAAGCAGTGTGTGTACAGTGTAGTTTGTGACTGATGTAGTTCACTGTAGAGGGAGCGAGGAGCTGTGTGTGTACAGTGTAGTTTATGACTGATGTAGTTCACTGTAGAGGGAGTGAGGAGCTGTGTGTGTACAGTGTAGTTTATGACTGATGTAGTTCACTGTAGAGGGAGCGAGGAGCTTTGTGTGTACAGTGTAGTTCATGACTGATGTAGTTCACTGTAGAGGGAGCGAGGAGCTGTGTGTGTACAGTGTAGTTTGTGACTGATGTAGTTCCCTGTAGAGGCAGTGAGGAGCTGTGTGTGTACAGTGTAGTTTGTGACTGATGTAGTTCACTGTAGAGGCAGTGAGGAGCTGTGTGTGTACAGTATAGTTTGTGACTGATGTAGTTCACTGTAGAGGGAGTGAGGAACTGTGTGTGTACAGTGTAGTTTGTGACTGATGTAGTTCACTGTAGAGGGAGTGAGGAACTGTGTGTGTACAGTGTAGTTTGTGACTGATATAGTTCACTGTAGAGGGAGTGAGGGGCTGTGTGTGTACAGTGTAGTTTGTGACTGATGTAGTTCACTGTAGAGGGAGCGAGGAGCTGTGTGTGTACAGTGTAGTTTGTGACTGATGTAGTTCCCTGTAGAGGGAGTGAGGGGCTGTGTGTGTACAGTGTAGTTTGTGACTGATGTAGTTCACTGTAGAGGGAGCGAGGAGCTGTGTGAGTACAGTGTAGTTTATGACTGATGTAGTTCACTGTAGAGGGAGTGAGGGGTTGTGTGTGTACAGTGCAGTTTGTGACAGATGTAGTTCACTGTAGAGGGAGCAAGGAGCTGTGTGTGTACAGTGTAGTTTATGACTGATGTAGTTCACTGTAGAGGGAGTGAGGAGCTGTGTGTGTACAGTGTAGTTTATGACTGATGTATTTCACTGTAGAGGGAGTGAGGAGCTGTGTGTGTACAGTGTAGTTTATGACTGATGTAGTTCACTGTAGAGGGAACGAGGAGCTGTGTGTGTACAGTGTAGTTTGTGACTGATGTAGTTCACTGTAGAGGGAGCGAGGAGCTGTGTGTGTACAGTGTAGTCTGTGACTGATGTAGTTCACTGTAGAGGGAGCTGTGTGTGTACAGTGTAGTCTATGACTCATGTAGTTCACTGTAGAGGGAGCGAGGAGCTATGTGAGTACAGTGTAGTTTATGACTGATGTAGTTCACTGTAGAGGGAGAGAGGAGCTGTGTGTGTACAGTGTAGTTTATGACTGATGTAGTTCACTGTAGAGGGAGCGAGGAGCAGTGTGTGTACAGTGTAGTTTGTGACTGATGTAGTTCCCTGTAGAGGCAGTGAGGAGCTGTGTGTGTACAGTGTAGTTTGTGACTGATGTAGTTCCCTGTAGAGGCAGTGAGGAGCTGTGTGTGTACAGTGTAGTTTGTGACTGATGTAGTTCACTGTAGAGGCAGTGAGGAGCTGTGTGTGTACAGTGTAGTTTGTGACTGATGTAGTTCACTGTAGAGGGAGTGAGGAACTGTGTGTGTACAGTGTAGTTTGTGACTGATGTAGTTCACTGTAGAGGGAGTGAGGAACTGTGTGTGTACAGTGTAGTTTGTGACTGATGTAGTTCACTGTAGAGGGAGTGAGGGGCTGTGTGTGTACAGTGTAGTTTGTGACTGATGTAGTTCACTGTAGAGGGAGCGAGGAGCTGTGTGTGTACAGTGTAGTTTGTGACTGATGTAGCTCCCTGTAGAGGGAGTGAGGGGCTGTGTGTGTACGGTGTAGTTTGTGACTGATGTAGTTCACTGTAGAGGGAGCGAGGAACTGTGTGTGTACAGTGTAGTTTATGACTGATGTAGTTCACTGTAGAGGGAGCGAGGAGCTGTGTGAGTACAGTGTAGTTTATGACTGATGTAGTTCACTGTAGAGGGAGCGAGGAACTGTGTGTGTACAGTGTAGTTTATGACTGATGTAGTTCACTGTAGAGGGAGCGAGGAGCTGTGTGTGTACAGTGTAGTTTATGACTGATGTAGTTCACTGTAGAGGGAGTGAGGAGCTGTGTGTGTACAGTGTAGTTTATGACTGATGTATTTCACTGTAGAGGGAGTGAGGAGCTGTGTGTGTACAGTGTAGTTTATGACTGATGTAGTTCACTGTAGAGGGAACGAGGAGCTGTGTGTGTACAGTGTAGTTTGTGACTGATGTAGTTCACTGTAGAGGGAGCGAGGAGCTGTGTGTGTACAGTGTAGTCTGTAACTGATGTAGTTCACTGTAGAGGGAGCTGTGTGTGTACAGTGTAGTCTATGACTGATGTAGTTCACTGTAGAGTGAGTGAGGAGCTGTGTGTGTGTACAGTGAAGTTTATAACTGATCTAGTTCACTATAGAGGGAGCGAGGAGCAGTGTGTGTACAGTGTAGTTTGTGACTGATGTAGTTCCCTGTAGAGGCAGTGAGGAGCTGTGTGTGTACAGTGTAGTTTGTGACTGATGTAGTTCACTGTAGAGGGAGTGAGGAACTGTGTGTGTACAGTGTAGTTTGTGACTGATATAGTTCACTGTAGAGGGAGTGAGGGGCTGTGTGTGTACAGTGTAGTTTGTGACTGATGTAGTTCACTGTAGAGGGAGCGAGGAGCTGTGTGTGTACAGTGTAGTTTGTGACTGATGTAGTTCCCTGTAGAGGGAGTGAGGGGCTGTGTGTGTACAGTGTAGTTTGTGACTGATGTAGTTCACTGTAGAGGGAGCGAGGAGCTGTGTGAGTACAGTGTAGTTTATGACTGATGTAGTTCACTGTAGAGGGAGCGAGGAACTGTGTGTGTACAGTGTAGTTTATGACTGATGTAGTTCACTGTAGAGGGAGTGAGGAGCTGTGTGTGTACAGTGTAGTTTGTGACTGATGTAGTTCACTGTAGAGGGAGCGAGGAGCTGTGTGTGTACAGTGTAGTCTGTGACTGATGTAGTTCACTGTAGAGGGAGCTGTGTGTGTACAGTGTAGTCTATGACTGATGTAGTTCACTGTAGAGTGAGTGAGGAGCTGTGTGTGTGTACAGTGAAGTTTATAACTGATGTAGTTCACTATAGAGGGAGAGAGGAGCTGTGTGTGTACAGTGTAGTTTGTGACTCATGTAGTTCACTGTAGAGGGAGCGAGGAGCTATGTGAGTACAGTGTAGTTTATGACTGATGTAGTTCACTGTAGAGGGAGAGAGGAGCTGTGTGTGTACAGTGTAGTTTATGACTGATGTAGTTCACTGTAGATGGAGCGAGAAGCAGTGTGTGTACAGTGTAGTTTGTGACTGATGTAGTTCACTGTAGAGGGAGCGAGGAGCTGTGTGTGTACAGTGTAGTTTATGACTGATGTAGTTCACTGTAGAGGGAGTGAGGAGCTGTGTGTGTACAGTGTAGTTTATGACTGATGTAGTTCACTGTAGAGGGAGCGAGGAGCTTTGTGTGTACAGTGTAGTTCATGACTGATGTAGTTCACTGTAGAGGGAGCGAGGAGCTGTGTGTGTACAGTGTAGTCTGTGACTGATGTAGTTCACTGTAGAGGGAGCTGTGTGTGTACAGTGTAGTTTATGACTGATGTAGTTCACTATAGAGGGAGAGAGGAGCTGTGTGTGTACAGTATAGTTTGTGACTCATGTAGTTCACTGTAGAGGGAGTGAGGAGCTGTGTGTGTACAGTGTAGTTTGTGACTGATGTAGTTCACTGTAGAGGGAGTGAGGAGCTGTGTGTGTACAGTGTAGTTTGTCACTGATGTAGTTCACTGTAGAGGGAGCGAGGAGCTGTGTGTGTACAGTGTAGTCTGTGACTGATGTAGTTCACTGTAGAGGGAGCTGTGTGTGTACAGTGTAGTTTATGACTGATGTAGTTCACTATAGAGGGAGAGAGGAGCTGTGTGTGTACAGTATAGTTTGTGACTCATGTAGTTCACTGTAGAGGGAGTGAGGGGCTGTGTGTGTACAGTGTAGTTTGTGACTGATGTAGTTCACTGTAGAGGGAGCGAGGAGCTGTGTGTGTACAGTGTAGTTTGTGACTGATGTAGTTCCCTGTAGAGGGAGTGAGGGGCTGTGTGTGTACAGTGTAGTTTGTGACTGATGTAGTTCACTGTAGAGGGAGCGAGGAGCTGTGTGAGTACAGTGTAGTCTGTGACTGATGTAGTTCACTGTAGAGGGAGCTGTGTGTGTACAGTGTAGTTTATGACTGATGTAGTTCACTATAGAGGGAGAGAGGAGCTGTGTGTGTACAGTATAGTTTGTGACTCATGTAGTTCACTGTAGAGGGAGTGAGGGGCTGTGTGTGTACAGTGTAGTTTGTGACTGATGTAGTTCACTGTAGAGGGAGCGAGGAGCTGTGTGTGTACAGTGTAGTTTGTGACTGATGTAGTTCCCTGTAGAGGGAGTGAGGGGCTGTGTGTGTACAGTGTAGTTTGTGACTGATGTAGTTCACTGTAGAGGGAGCGAGGAGCTGTGTGAGTACAGTGTAGTCTGTGACTGATGTAGTTCCCTGTAGAGGGAGTGAGGGGCTGTGTGTGTACAGTGTAGTTTGTGACTGATGTAGTTCACTGTAGAGGGAGCTGTGTGTGTACAGTGTAGTTTATGACTGATGTAGTTCACTGTAGAGGGAGAGAGGAGCTGTGTGTGTACAGTGTAGTTTATGACTGATGTAGTTCACTGTAGATGGAGCGAGGAGCAGTGTGTGTACAGTGTAGTTTGTGACTGATGTAGTTCACTGTAGAGGGAGCGAGGAGCTGTGTGTGTACAGTGTAGTTTATGACTGATGTAGTTCACTGTAGAGGGAGTGAGGAGCTGTGTGTGTACAGTGTAGTTTATGACTGATGTAGTTCACTGTAGAGGGAGCGAGGAGCTTTGTGTGTACAGTGTAGTTCATGACTGATGTAGTTCACTGTAGAGGGAGCGAGGAGCTGTGTGTGTACAGTGTAGTCTGTGACTGATGTAGTTCACTGTAGAGGGAGCTGTGTGTGTACAGTGTAGTTTATGACTGATGTAGTTCACTATAGAGGGAGAGAGGAGCTGTGTGTGTACAGTATAGTTTGTGACTCATGTAGTTCACTGTAGAGGGAGTGAGGAGCTGTGTGTGTACAGTGTAGTTTGTGACTGATGTAGTTCACTGTAGAGGGAGTGAGGAGCTGTGTGTGTACAGTGTAGTTTGTCACTGATGTAGTTCACTGTAGAGGGAGCGAGGAGCTGTGTGTGTACAGTGTAGTCTGTGACTGATGTAGTTCACTGTAGAGGGAGCTGTGTGTGTACAGTGTAGTTTATGACTGATGTAGTTCACTGTAGAGGGAGCGAGGAGCTTTGTGTGTACAGTGTAGTTCATGACTGATGTAGTTCACTGTAGAGGGAGCGAGGAGCTGTGTGTGTACAGTGTAGTCTGTGACTGATGTAGTTCACTGTAGAGGGAGCTGTGTGTGTACAGTGTAGTTTATGACTGATGTAGTTCACTATAGAGGGAGAGAGGAGCTGTGTGTGTACAGTATAGTTTGTGACTCATGTAGTTCACTGTAGAGGGAGTGAGGAGCTGTGTGTGTACAGTGTAGTTTGTGACTGATGTAGTTCACTGTAGAGGGAGTGAGGAGCTGTGTGTGTACAGTGTAGTTTGTCACTGATGTAGTTCACTGTAGAGGGAGTGAGGAGCTGTGTGTGTACAGTGTAGTTTATGACTGATGTAGTTCACTGTAGAGGGAGCGAGGAGCTGTGTGTGTACAGTGTAGTCTGTGACTGATGTAGTTCACTGTAGAGGGAGCTGTGTGTGTACAGTGTAGTTTATGACTGATGTAGTTCACTGTAGAGTAAGTGAGGAGCTGTGTGTGTGTACAGTGTAGTTTATGACCGATGTAGTTCACTATAGAGGGAGAGAGGAGCTGTGTGTGTACAGTGTAGTTTGTGACTCATGTAGTTCACTGTAGAGGGAGTGAGGAGCTGTGTGTGCACAGTGTAGTTTGTGACTGATGTAGTTCACTGTAGAGGGAGCAAGAAGCTGTGTGTGTACAGTGTAGTTTGTGACTGATGTAGTTCACTGTAGAGGGAGAGAGGAGCTGTGTGTGTAAAGTGTAGTTTGTGACTGATGTAGTTCACTGTAGAGGGAGAGAGGAGCTGTGTGTGTACAGTCTAGTTTATGACTGATGTAGTTCACTGTAGAGGGAGAGAGGAGCTGTGTGTGTACAGTGTAGTTTGTGACTGATGTAGTTTACTGTAGAGGGAGTGAGGGGTTGTGTGTGTACAGTGTAATTTGTGACTGATGTAGTTCACTGTAGAGGGAGTGAGGAGCTGTGTGTGTACAGTGTAGTTTGTGACTGATGTAGTTCACTGTAGAGGGAGTGAGGAGCTGTGTGTGTACAGTGTAGTTTGTGACTGATGTAGTTCACTGTAGAGGGAGTGAGGAGCTGTGTGTGTACAGTGTAGTTTTTGACTGATGTAGTTCACTGTAGAGGGAGTGAGGAGCTGTGTGTGTACAGTGTAGTTTGTGACTGATGTAGTTTACTGTAGAGGGAGTGAGGGGTTGTGTGTGTACAGTGTAATTTGTGACTGATGTAGTTCACTGTAGAGGGAGTGAGGAGCTGTGTGTGTACAGTGTAGTTTGTGACTGATGTAGTTCACTGTAGAGGGAGTGAGGGGTTGTGTGTGTACAGTGTAGTTTTTGACTGATGTAGTTCACTGTAGAGGGAGTGAGGGGTTGTGTGTGTACAGTGTAGTTTTTGACTGATGTAGTTCACTGTAGAGGGAGTGAGGAGCTGTGTGTGTACAGTGTAGTTTGTGACTGATGTAGTTCACTGTAGAGGGAGTGAGGGGTTGTGTGTGTACAGTGTAGTTTGTGACTGATGTAGTTCATTGTAGAGGGAGCAAGAAGCTGTGTGTGTACAGTGTAGTTTGTGACTGATGTAGTTCACTGTAGAGGGAGAGAGGAGCTGTGTGTGTAAAGTGTAGTTTGTGACTGATGTAGTTCACTGTAGAGGGAGAGAGGAGCTGTGTGTGTACAGTCTAGTTTATGACTGATGTAGTTCACTGTAGAGGGAGAGAGGAGCTGTGTGTGTACAGTCTAATTTATGACTGATGTAGTTCACTGTAGAGGGAGCGAGGAGCTGTGTGAGTACAGTGTAGTTTATGACTGATGTAGTTCACTGTAGAGGGAGCGAGGAACTGTGTGTGTACAGTGTAGTTTATGACT
This sequence comes from Hoplias malabaricus, assembly GCF_029633855.1. Classification (NCBI taxonomy): domain Eukaryota; kingdom Metazoa; phylum Chordata; class Actinopteri; order Characiformes; family Erythrinidae; genus Hoplias; species Hoplias malabaricus. The sequence goes on from NC_089819.1 coordinate 28,659,366, forward strand.
GATGTAGTTCACTGTAGAGGGAGAGAAGAGCTCTGTGTGTACAGTGTAGTTTATGACTGATGTAGTTCACTGTAGAGGGAGTGAGGAGCTGTGTGTGTACAGTGTAGTTTATGACTGATGTAGTTCACTGTAGAGGGAGAGAGGAGCTGTGTGTGTACAGTGTAGTTTGTGACTGATGTAGTTCACTGTAGAGGGAGTGAGGAGCTGTGTGTGTACAGTGTAGTTTATGACTGATGTAGTTCACTGTAGCGGGAGAGAGGAGCTGTGTGTGTACAGTGTAGTTTATGACTGATGTAGTTCACTGTAGAGGGAGTGAGGGGCTGTGTGTGTACAGTGTAGTTTGTGACTGATGTAGTTCACAGTGTAGTTTGTGACTGATGTAGTTCACTGTAGAGGGAGCAAGAAGCTGTGTGTGTACAGTGTAGTTTGTGACTGATGTAGTTCACTGTAGAGGTAGAGAGGAGCTGTGTGTGTAAAGTGTAGTTTGTGACTGATGTAGTTCACTGTAGAGGGAGAGAGGAGCTGTGTGTGTACAGTCTAGTTTATGACTGATGTAGTTCACTGTAGAGGGAGAGAGGAGCTGTGTGTGTACAGTCTAGTTTATGACTGATGTAGTTCACTGTAGAGGGAGCAAGGAGCTGTGTGAGTACAGTGTAGTTTATGACTGATGTAGTTCACTGTAGAGGGAGCGAGGAACTGTGTGTGTACAGTGTAGTTTATGACTGATGTAGTTCACTGTAGAGGGAGAGAGGAGCTGTGTGTGTACAGTGTAGTTTGTGACTGATGTAGTTCACTGTAGAGGGAGAGAGGAGCTCTGTGTGTTCAGTGTAGTTTATGACTGATGTAGTTCACTGTAGAGGGAGCGAGGAGCTGTGTGTGTACAGTATAGTTAATGACTGATGTAGTTCACTGTAGCGGGAGAGAGGAGCTGTGTGTGTACAGTGTAGTTTATGACTGATGTAGTTCACTGTAGAGGGAGCGAGGAGCTGTGTGTGTACAGTGTAGTTTATGACTGATGTAGTTCACTGTAGAGGGAGTGAGGAGCTGTGTGTGTACAGTGTAGTTTATGACTGATGTAGTTCACTGTAGAGGGAGCGAGGAGCTGTGTGTGTACAGTGTAGTTTATGACTGATGTAGTTCACTGTAGAGGGAGCGAGGAGCAGTGTGTGTACAGTGTAGTTTGTGACTGATGTAGTTCACTGTAGAGGGAGCGAGGAGCTGTGTGTGTACAGTGTAGTCTGTTACTGATGTAGTTCACTGTAGAGGGAGCGGTGTGTGTACAGTGTAGTTTATGACTGATGTAGTTCACTGTAGAGTGAGTGAGGAGCTGTGTGTGTACAGTGTAGTTTATGACCGATGTAGTTCACTATAGAGGGAGAGAGGAGCTGTGTGTGTACAGTGTAGTTTGTGACTCATGTAGTTCACTGTAGAGGGAGCGAGGAGCTGTGTGAGTACAGTGTAGTTCATGACTGATGTAGTTCACTGTAGAGGGAGCGAGGAGCTGTGTGTGTACAGTGTAGTTTGTGACTGATGTAGTTCACTGTAGAGGGAGTGAGGAGCTGTGTGTGTACAGTGTAGTTTGTGACTGATATAGTTCACTGTAGAGGGAGTGAGGGGTTGTGTGTGTACAGTGTATTTTGTGACTGATGTAGTTCACTGTAGAGGGAGTGAGGGGTTGTGTGTGTACAGTGTATTTTGTGACTGATGTAGTTCACTGTTAGAGGGAGCAAGAAGCTGTGTGTGTACAGTGTAGTTTATGACTGATGTAGTTCACTGTAGAGGGAGCGAGGAGCTGTGTGTGTGTACAGTATAGTTTATGACCGATGTAGTTCACTATAGAGGGAGAGAGGAGCTGTGTGTGTACAGTGTAGTTTGTGACTCATGTAGTTCACTGTAGAGGGAGCGAGGAGCTGTGTGAGTACAGTGTAGTTTATGACTGATGTAGTTCACTGTAGAGGGAGCGAGGAGCTGTGTGTGTACAGTGTAGTTTGTGACTGATGTAGTTCACTGTAGAGGGAGCGAGGAGCTGTGTGTGTACAGTGTAGTTTGTGACTGATGTAGTTCACTGTAGAGGGAGTGAGGAGCTGTGTGTGTACAGTGTAGTTTGTGACTGATGTAGTTCACTGTAGAGGGAGAGAGGAGCTGTGTGTGTACAGTCTAGTTTATGACTGATGTAGTTCACTGTAGAGGGAGAGAGGAGCTGTGTGTGTACAGTCTAGTTTATGACTGATGTAGTTCACTGTAGAGGGAGCGAGGAGCTGTGTGAGTACAGTGTAGTTTATGACTGATGTAGTTCACTGTAGAGGGAGAGAGGAGCTGTGTGTGTACAGTGTAGTTTGTGACTGATGTAGTTCACTGTAGAGGGAGAGAGGAGCTCTGTGTGTTCAGTGTAGTTTATGACTGATGTAGTTCACTGTAGAGGGAGCGAGGAGCTGTGTGTGTACAGTATAGTTAATGACTGATGTAGTTCACTGTAGCGGGAGAGAGGAGCTGTGTGTGTACAGTGTAGTTTATGACTGATGTAGTTCACTGTAGAGGGAGCGAGGAGCTGTGTGTGTACAGTGTAGTTTATGACTGATGTAGTTCACTGTAGAGGGAGTGAGGAGCTGTGTGTGTACAGTGTAGTTTATGACTGATGTAGTTCACTGTAGAGGGAGCGAGGAGCTGTGTGTGTACAGTGTAGTTTATGACTGATGTAGTTCACTGTAGAGGGAGCGAGGAGCAGTGTGTGTACAGTGTAGTTTGTGACTGATGTAGTTCACTGTAGAGGGAGCGAGGAGCTGTGTGTGTACAGTGTAGTCTGTTACTGATGTAGTTCACTGTAGAGGGAGCGGTGTGTGTACAGTGTAGTTTATGACTGATGTAGTTCACTGTAGAGTGAGTGAGGAGCTGTGTGTGTACAGTGTAGTTTATGACCGATGTAGTTCACTATAGAGGGAGAGAGGAGCTGTGTGTGTACAGTGTAGTTTGTGACTCATGTAGTTCACTGTAGAGGGAGCGAGGAGCTGTGTGAGTACAGTGTAGTTCATGACTGATGTAGTTCACTGTAGAGGGAGCGAGGAGCTGTGTGTGTACAGTGTAGTTTGTGACTGATGTAGTTCACTGTAGAGGGAGTGAGGAGCTGTGTGTGTACAGTGTAGTTTGTGACTGATATAGTTCACTGTAGAGGGAGTGAGGGGTTGTGTGTGTACAGTGTATTTTGTGACTGATGTAGTTCACTGTAGAGGGAGTGAGGGGTTGTGTGTGTACAGTGTATTTTGTGACTGATGTAGTTCACTGTTAGAGGGAGCAAGAAGCTGTGTGTGTACAGTGTAGTTTATGACTGATGTAGTTCACTGTAGAGGGAGCGAGGAGCTGTGTGTGTGTACAGTATAGTTTATGACCGATGTAGTTCACTATAGAGGGAGAGAGGAGCTGTGTGTGTACAGTGTAGTTTGTGACTCATGTAGTTCACTGTAGAGGGAGCGAGGAGCTGTGTGAGTACAGTGTAGTTTATGACTGATGTAGTTCACTGTAGAGGGAGCGAGGAGCTGTGTGTGTACAGTGTAGTTTGTGACTGATGTAGTTCACTGTAGAGGGAGCGAGGAGCTGTGTGTGTACAGTGTAGTTTGTGACTGATGTAGTTCACTGTAGAGGGAGTGAGGAGCTGTGTGTGTACAGTGTAGTTTGTGACTGATGTAGTTCACTGTAGAGGGAGAGAGGAGCTGTGTGTGTACAGTCTAGTTTATGACTGATGTAGTTCACTGTAGAGGGAGAGAGGAGCTGTGTGTGTACAGTCTAGTTTATGACTGATGTAGTTCACTGTAGAGGGAGCGAGGAGCTGTGTGAGTACAGTGTAGTTTATGACTGATGTAGTTCACTGTAGAGGGAGCGAGGAACTGTGTGTGTACAGTGTAGTTTATGACTGATGTAGTTCACTGTAGAGGGAGAGAAGAGCTGTGTGTGTACAGTGTAGTTTATGGCTGATGTAGTTCACTGTAGAGGGAGTGAGGAGCTGTGTGTGTACAGTGTAGTTTGTGACTGATGTAGTTCACTGTAGAGGGAGTGAGGGGCTGTGTGTGTACAGTGTAGTTTGTGACTGATGTAGTTCACTGTAGAGGGAGCAAGGAGCTGTGTGTGTACAGTGTAGTTTGTGACTGATGTAGTTCACTGTAGAGGGAGTGAGGGGCTGTGTGTGTACAGTGTAGTTTGTGACTGATGTAGTTGACTGTAGAGGGAGTGAGGAGCTGTGTGTGTACAGTGTAGTTTGTGACTGATGTAGTTGACTGTAGAGGGATCGAGGAGCTGTGTGTGTACAGTGTAGTTTGTGACTGATGTAGATCACTGTAGAGGGAGAGAGGAGCTGTGTGTGTACAGTGTAGTTTATGACTGATGTAGTTCACTGTAGAGGGAGAGAGGAGCTGTGTGTGTACAGTGTAGTTTGTGACCGATGTAGTTCACTGTAGAGGGAGTGAGGAGCTGTGTGTGTACAGTGTAGTTTATGACTGATGTAGTTCACTGTAGCGGGAGAGAGGAGCTGTGTGTGTACAGTGTAGTTTGTGACTGATGTAGTTCACTGTAGAGGGAGTGAGGGGTTGTGTGTGTACAGTGCAGTTTGTGACATATGTAGTTCACTGTAGAGGGAGCAAGGAGCTGTGTGTGTACAGTGTAGTTTATGACTGATGTAGTTCACTGTAGAGGGAGTGAGGAGCTGTGTGTGTACAGTGTAGTTTATGACTGATGTATTTCACTGTAGAGCGAGTGAGGAGCTGTGTGTGTACAGTGTAGTTTATGACTGATGTAGTTCACTGTAGAGGGAACGAGGAGCTGTGTGTGTACAGTGTAGTTTATGACTGATGTAGTTCACTGTAGAGGGAACGAGGAGCTGTGTGTGTACAGTGTAGTTTGTGACTGATGTAGTTCACTGTAGAGGGAGCGAGGAGCTGTGTGTGTACAGTGTAGTCTGTGACTGATGTAGTTCACTGTAGAGGGAGCTGTGTGTGTACAGTGTAGTCTATGACTGATGTAGTTCACTGTAGAGTGAGTGAGGAGCTGTGTGTGTGTACAGTGAAGTTTATGACTGATGTAGTTCACTGTAGAGGGAGTGAGGGGCTGTGTGTGTACAGTGTAGTTTGTGACTGATGTAGTTCACAGTGTAGTTTGTGACTGATGTAGTTCACTGTAGAGGGAGCAAGAAGCTGTGTGTGTACAGTGTAGTTTGTGACTGATGTAGTTCACTGTAGAGGTAGAGAGGAGCTGTGTGTGTAAAGTGTAGTTTGTGACTGATGTAGTTCACTGTAGAGGGAGAGAGGAGCTGTGTGTGTACAGTCTAGTTTATGACTGATGTAGTTCACTGTAGAGGGAGAGAGGAGCTGTGTGTGTACAGTCTAGTTTATGACTGATGTAGTTCACTGTAGAGGGAGCAAGGAGCTGTGTGAGTACAGTGTAGTTTATGACTGATGTAGTTCACTGTAGAGGGAGCGAGGAACTGTGTGTGTACAGTGTAGTTTATGACTGATGTAGTTCACTGTAGAGGGAGAGAGGAGCTGTGTGTGTACAGTGTAGTTTGTGACTGATGTAGTTCACTGTAGAGGGAGAGAGGAGCTCTGTGTGTTCAGTGTAGTTTATGACTGATGTAGTTCACTGTAGAGGGAGCGAGGAGCTGTGTGTGTACAGTATAGTTAATGACTGATGTAGTTCACTGTAGCGGGAGAGAGGAGCTGTGTGTGTACAGTGTAGTTTATGACTGATGTAGTTCACTGTAGAGGGAGCGAGGAGCTGTGTGTGTACAGTGTAGTTTATGACTGATGTAGTTCACTGTAGAGGGAGTGAGGAGCTGTGTGTGTACAGTGTAGTTTATGACTGATGTAGTTCACTGTAGAGGGAGCGAGGAGCTGTGTGTGTACAGTGTAGTTTATGACTGATGTAGTTCACTGTAGAGGGAGCGAGGAGCTGTGTGTGTACAGTGTAGTTTATGACTGATGTAGTTCACTGTAGAGGGAGAGAGGAGCTGTGTGTGTACAGTGTAGTTTGTGACTGATGTAGTTCACTGTAGAGGGAGAGAGGAGCTCTGTGTGTTCAGTGTAGTTTATGACTGATGTAGTTCACTGTAGAGGGAGCGAGGAGCTGTGTGTGTACAGTATAGTTAATGACTGATGTAGTTCACTGTAGCGGGAGAGAGGAGCTGTGTGTGTACAGTGTAGTTTATGACTGATGTAGTTCACTGTAGAGGGAGCGAGGAGCTGTGTGTGTACAGTGTAGTTTATGACTGATGTAGTTCACTGTAGAGGGAGTGAGGAGCTGTGTGTGTACAGTGTAGTTTATGACTGATGTAGTTCACTGTAGAGGGAGCGAGGAGCTGTGTGTGTACAGTGTAGTTTATGACTGATGTAGTTCACTGTAGAGGGAGCGAGGAGCAGTGTGTGTACAGTGTAGTTTGTGACTGATGTAGTTCACTGTAGAGGGAGCGAGGAGCTGTGTGTGTACAGTGTAGTCTGTTACTGATGTAGTTCACTGTAGAGGGAGCGGTGTGTGTACAGTGTAGTTTATGACTGATGTAGTTCACTGTAGAGTGAGTGAGGAACTGTGTGTGTACAGTGTAGTTTATGACTGATGTAGTTCACTGTAGAGGGAGAGAGGAGCTGTGTGTGTACAGTGTAGTTTGTGACTGATGTAGTTCACTGTAGAGGGAGCGAGGAGCTGTGTGAGTACAGTGTAGTTCATGACTGATGTAGTTCACTGTAGAGGGAGCGAGGAGCTGTGTGTGTACAGTGTAGTTTGTGACTGATGTAGTTCACTGTAGAGGGAGTGAGGAGCTGTGTGTGTACAGTGTAGTTTGTGACTGATATAGTTCACTGTAGAGGGAGAGAGGGGTTGTGTGTGTACAGTGTATTTTGTGACTGATGTAGTTCACTGTAGAGGGAGCAAGAAGCTGTGTGTGTACAGTGTAGTTTATGACTGATGTAGTTCACTGTAGAGTGAGTGAGGAGCTGTGTGTGTGTACAGTGTAGTTTATGACTGATGTAGTTCACTGTAGAGGGAGAGAGGAGCTGTGTGTGTACAGTCTAGTTTATGACTGATGTAGTTCACTATAGAGGGAGAGAGGAGCTGTGTGTGTACAGTGTAGTTTGTGACTCATGTAGTTCACTGTAGAGGGAGCGAGGAGCTGTGTGAGTACAGTGTAGTTTATGACTGATGTAGTTCACTGTAGAGGGAGCGAGGAGCTGTGTGTGTACAGTGTAGTTTGTGACTGATGTAGTTCACTGTAGAGGGAGCGAGGAGCTGTGTGTGTACAGTGTAGTTTGTGACTGATGTAGTTCACTGTAGAGGGAGTGAGGAGCTGTGTGTGTACAGTGTAGTTTGTGACTGATGTAGTTCACTGTAGAGGGAGAGAGGAGCTGTGTGTGTACAGTCTAGTTTATGACTGATGTAGTTCACTGTAGAGGGAGAGAGGAGCTGTGTGTGTACAGTCTAGTTTATGACTGATGTAGTTCACTGTAGAGGGAGCGAGGAGCTGTGTGAGTACAGTGTAGTTTATGACTGATGTAGTTCACTGTAGAGGGAGCGAGGAACTGTGTGTGTACAGTGTAGTTTATGACTGATGTAGTTCACTGTAGAGGGAGAGAAGAGCTGTGTGTGTACAGTGTAGTTTATGGCTGATGTAGTTCACTGTAGAGGGAGTGAGGAGCTGTGTGTGTACAGTGTAGTTTGTGACTGATGTAGTTCACTGTAGAGGGAGTGAGGGGCTGTGTGTGTACAGTGTAGTTTGTGACTGATGTAGTTCACTGTAGAGGGAGCAAGGAGCTGTGTGTGTACAGTGTAGTTTGTGACTGATGTAGTTCACTGTAGAGGGAGTGAGGGGCTGTGTGTGTACAGTGTAGTTTGTGACTGATGTAGTTGACTGTAGAGGGAGTGAGGAGCTGTGTGTGTACAGTGTAGTTTGTGACTGATGTAGTTGACTGTAGAGGGATCGAGGAGCTGTGTGTGTACAGTGTAGTTTGTGACTGATGTAGATCACTGTAGAGGGAGAGAGGAGCTGTGTGTGTACAGTGTAGTTTATGACTGATGTAGTTCACTGTAGAGGGAGAGAGGAGCTGTGTGTGTACAGTGTAGTTTGTGACCGATGTAGTTCACTGTAGAGGGAGTGAGGAGCTGTGTGTGTACAGTGTAGTTTATGACTGATGTAGTTCACTGTAGCGGGAGAGAGGAGCTGTGTGTGTACAGTGTAGTTTGTGACTGATGTAGTTCACTGTAGAGGGAGTGAGGGGTTGTGTGTGTACAGTGCAGTTTGTGACATATGTAGTTCACTGTAGAGGGAGCAAGGAGCTGTGTGTGTACAGTGTAGTTTATGACTGATGTAGTTCACTGTAGAGGGAGTGAGGAGCTGTGTGTGTACAGTGTAGTTTATGACTGATGTATTTCACTGTAGAGGGAGTGAGGAGCTGTGTGTGTACAGTGTAGTTTATGACTGATGTAGTTCACTGTAGAGGGAACGAGGAGCTGTGTGTGTACAGTGTAGTTTATGACTGATGTAGTTCACTGTAGAGGGAACGAGGAGCTGTGTGTGTACAGTGTAGTTTGTGACTGATGTAGTTCACTGTAGAGGGAGCGAGGAGCTGTGTGTGTACAGTGTAGTCTGTGACTGATGTAGTTCACTGTAGAGGGAGCTGAGTGTGTACAGTGTAGTCTATGACTGATGTAGTTCACTGTAGAGTGAGTGAGGAGCTGTGTGTGTGTACAGTGAAGTTTATAACTGATGTAGTTCACTATAGAGGGAGAGAGGAGCTGTGTGTGTACAGTGTAGTTTGTGACTCATGTAGTTCACTGTAGAGGGAGCGAGGAGCTATGTGAGTACAGTGTAGTTTATGACTGATGTAGTTCACTGTAGAGGGAGAGAGGAGCTGTGTGTGTACAGTGTAGTTTATGACTGATGTAGTTCACTGTAGAGGGAGCGAGGAGCAGTGTGTGTACAGTGTAGTTTGTGACTGATGTAGTTCCCTGTAGAGGCAGTGAGGAGCTGTGTGTGTACAGTGTAGTTTGTGACTGATGTAGTTCCCTGTAGAGGCAGTGAGGAGCTGTGTGTGTACAGTGTAGTTTGTGACTGATGTAGTTCACTGTAGAGGCAGTGAGGAGCTGTGTGTGTACAGTGTAGTTTGTGACTGATGTAGTTCACTGTAGAGGGAGAGAGGAGCTGTGTGTGTACAGTCTAGTTTATGACTGATGTAGTTCACTATAGAGGGAGAGAGGAGCTGTGTGTGTACAGTGTAGTTTGTGACTCATGTAGTTCACTGTAGAGGGAGCGAGGAGCTGTGTGAGTACAGTGTAGTTTATGACTGATGTAGTTCACTGTAGAGGGAGCGAGGAGCTGTGTGTGTACAGTGTAGTTTGTGACTGATGTAGTTCACTGTAGAGGGAGCGAGGAGCTGTGTGTGTACAGTGTAGTTTGTGACTGATGTAGTTCACTGTAGAGGGAGTGAGGAGCTGTGTGTGTACAGTGTAGTTTGTGACTGATGTAGTTCACTGTAGAGGGAGAGAGGAGCTGTGTGTGTACAGTCTAGTTTATGACTGATGTAGTTCACTGTAGAGGGAGAGAGGAGCTGTGTGTGTACAGTCTAGTTTATGACTGATGTAGTTCACTGTAGAGGGAGCGAGGAGCTGTGTGAGTACAGTGTAGTTTATGACTGATGTAGTTCACTGTAGAGGGAGCGAGGAACTGTGTGTGTACAGTGTAGTTTATGACTGATGTAGTTCACTGTAGAGGGAGAGAAGAGCTGTGTGTGTACAGTGTAGTTTATGGCTGATGTAGTTCACTGTAGAGGGAGTGAGGAGCTGTGTGTGTACAGTGTAGTTTGTGACTGATGTAGTTCACTGTAGAGGGAGTGAGGGGCTGTGTGTGTACAGTGTAGTTTGTGACTGATGTAGTTCACTGTAGAGGGAGCAAGGAGCTGTGTGTGTACAGTGTAGTTTGTGACTGATGTAGTTCACTGTAGAGGGAGTGAGGGGCTGTGTGTGTACAGTGTAGTTTGTGACTGATGTAGTTGACTGTAGAGGGAGTGAGGAGCTGTGTGTGTACAGTGTAGTTTGTGACTGATGTAGTTGACTGTAGAGGGATCGAGGAGCTGTGTGTGTACAGTGTAGTTTGTGACTGATGTAGATCACTGTAGAGGGAGAGAGGAGCTGTGTGTGTACAGTGTAGTTTATGACTGATGTAGTTCACTGTAGAGGGAGAGAGGAGCTGTGTGTGTACAGTGTAGTTTGTGACCGATGTAGTTCACTGTAGAGGGAGTGAGGAGCTGTGTGTGTACAGTGTAGTTTATGACTGATGTAGTTCACTGTAGCGGGAGAGAGGAGCTGTGTGTGTACAGTGTAGTTTGTGACTGATGTAGTTCACTGTAGAGGGAGTGAGGGGTTGTGTGTGTACAGTGCAGTTTGTGACATATGTAGTTCACTGTAGAGGGAGCAAGGAGCTGTGTGTGTACAGTGTAGTTTATGACTGATGTAGTTCACTGTAGAGGGAGTGAGGAGCTGTGTGTGTACAGTGTAGTTTATGACTGATGTATTTCACTGTAGAGCGAGTGAGGAGCTGTGTGTGTACAGTGTAGTTTATGACTGATGTAGTTCACTGTAGAGGGAACGAGGAGCTGTGTGTGTACAGTGTAGTTTATGACTGATGTAGTTCACTGTAGAGGGAACGAGGAGCTGTGTGTGTACAGTGTAGTTTGTGACTGATGTAGTTCACTGTAGAGGGAGCGAGGAGCTGTGTGTGTACAGTGTAGTCTGTGACTGATGTAGTTCACTGTAGAGGGAGCTGTGTGTGTACAGTGTAGTCTATGACTGATGTAGTTCACTGTAGAGTGAGTGAGGAGCTGTGTGTGTGTACAGTGAAGTTTATAACTGATGTAGTTCACTATAGAGGGAGAGAGGAGCTGTGTGTGTACAGTGTAGTTTGTGACTCATGTAGTTCACTGTAGAGGGAGCGAGGAGCTATGTGAGTACAGTGTAGTTTATGACTGATGTAGTTCACTGTAGAGGGAGAGAGGAGCTGTGTGTGTACAGTGTAGTTTATGACTGATGTAGTTCACTGTAGAGGGAGTGAGGGGTTGTGTGTGTACAGTGTAGTTTGTGACTGATGTAGTTCACTGTAGAGGGAGCAAGAAGCTGTGTGTGTACAGTGTAGTTTGTGACTGATGTAGTTCACTGTAGAGGGAGAGAGGAGCTGTGTGTGTAAAGTGTAGTTTGTGACTGATGTAGTTCACTGTAGAGGGAGAGAGGAGCTGTGTGTGTACAGTCTAGTTTATGACTGATGTAGTTCACTGTAGAGGGAGAGAGGAGCTGTGTGTGTACAGTCTAATTTATGACTGATGTAGTTCACTGTAGAGGGAGCGAGGAGCTGTGTGAGTACAGTGTAGTTTATGACTGATGTAGTTCACTGTAGAGGGAGCGAGGAACTGTGTGTGTACAGTGTAGTTTATGACTGATGTAGTTCACTGTAGAGGGAGAGAAGAGCTCTGTGTGTACAGTGTAGTTTATGACTGATGTAGTTCACTGTAGAGGGAGTGAGGAGCTGTGTGTGAACAGTGTAGTTTATGACTGATGTAGTTCACTGTAGAGGGAGAGAGGAGCTGTGTGTGTACAGTGTAGTTTGTGACTGATGTAGTTCACTGTAGAGGGAGTGAGGAGCTGTGTGTGTACAGTGTAGTTTATGACTGATGTAGTTCACTGTAGCGGGAGAGAGGAGCTGTGTGTGTACAGTGTAGTTTATGACTGATGTAGTTCACTGTAGAGGGAGTGAGGGGCTGTGTGTGTACAGTGTAGTTTGTGACTGATGTAGTTCACAGTGTAGTTTGTGACTGATGTAGTTCACTGTAGAGGGAGCAAGAAGCTGTGTGTGTACAGTGTAGTTTGTGACTGATGTAGTTCACTGTAGAGGTAGAGAGGAGCTGTGTGTGTAAAGTGTAGTTTGTGACTGATGTAGTTCACTGTAGAGGGAGAGAGGAGCTGTGTGTGTACAGTCTAGTTTATGACTGATGTAGTTCACTGTAGAGGGAGAGAGGAGCTGTGTGTGTACAGTCTAGTTTATGACTGATGTAGTTCACTGTAGAGGGAGCAAGGAGCTGTGTGAGTACAATGTAGTTTATGACTGATGTAGTTCACTGTAGAGGGAGCGAGGAACTGTGTGTGTACAGTGTAGTTTATGACTGATGTAGTTCACTGTAGAGGGAGAGAGGAGCTGTGTGTGTACAGTGTAGTTTGTGACTGATGTAGTTCACTGTAGAGGGAGAGAGGAGCTCTGTGTGTTCAGTGTAGTTTATGACTGATGTAGTTCACTGTAGAGGGAGCGAGGAGCTGTGTGTGTACAGTATAGTTAATGACTGATGTAGTTCACTGTAGCGGGAGAGAGGAGCTGTGTGTGTACAGTGTAGTTTATGACTGATGTAGTTCACTGTAGAGGGAGCGAGGAGCTGTGTGTGTACAGTGTAGTTTATGACTGATGTAGTTCACTGTAGAGGGAGTGAGGAGCTGTGTGTGTACAGTGTAGTTTATGACTGATGTAGTTCACTGTAGAGGGAGCGAGGAGCTGTGTGTGTACAGTGTAGTTTATGACTGATGTAGTTCACTGTAGAGGGAGCGAGGAGCTGTGTGTGTACAGTGTAGTTTATGACTGATGTAGTTCACTGTAGAGGGAGAGAGGAGCTGTGTGTGTACAGTGTAGTTTGTGACTGATGTAGTTCACTGTAGAGGGAGAGAGGAGCTCTGTGTGTTCAGTGTAGTTTATGACTGATGTAGTTCACTGTAGAGGGAGCGAGGAGCTGTGTGTGTACAGTATAGTTAATGACTGATGTAGTTCACTGTAGCGGGAGAGAGGAGCTGTGTGTGTACAGTGTAGTTTATGACTGATGTAGTTCACTGTAGAGGGAGCGAGGAGCTGTGTGTGTACAGTGTAGTTTATGACTGATGTAGTTCACTGTAGAGGGAGTGAGGAGCTGTGTGTGTACAGTGTAGTTTATGACTGATGTAGTTCACTGTAGAGGGAGCGAGGAGCTGTGTGTGTACAGTGTAGTTTATGACTGATGTAGTTCACTGTAGAGGGAGCGAGGAGCAGTGTGTGTACAGTGTAGTTTGTGACTGATGTAGTTCACTGTAGAGGGAGCGAGGAGCTGTGTGTGTACAGTGTAGTCTGTTACTGATGTAGTTCACTGTAGAGGGAGCGGTGTGTGTACAGTGTAGTTTATGACTGATGTAGTTCACTGTAGAGTGAGTGAGGAGCTGTGTGTGTACAGTGTAGTTTATGACCGATGTAGTTCACTATAGAGGGAGAGAGGAGCTGTGTGTGTACAGTGTAGTTTGTGACTCATGTAGTTCACTGTAGAGGGAGCGAGGAGCTGTGTGAGTACAGTGTAGTTCATGACTGATGTAGTTCACTGTAGAGGGAGCGAGGAGCTGTGTGTGTACAGTGTAGTTTGTGACTGATGTAGTTCACTGTAGAGGGGGTGAGGAGCTGTGTGTGTACAGTGTAGTTTGTGACTGATATAGTTCACTGTAGAGGGAGAGAGGGGTTGTGTGTGTACAGTGTATTTTGTGACTGATGTAGTTCACTGTAGAGGGAGCAAGAAGCTGTGTGTGTACAGTGTAGTTTATGACTGATGTAGTTCACTGTAGAGTGAGTGAGGAGCTGTGTGTGTGTACAGTGTAGTTTATGACTGATGTAGTTCACTGTAGAGGGAGAGAGGAGCTGTGTGTGTACAGTCTAGTTTATGACTGATGTAGTTCACTATAGAGGGAGAGAGGAGCTGTGTGTGTACAGTGTAGTTTGTGACTCATGTAGTTCACTGTAGAGGGAGCGAGGAGCTGTGTGAGTACAGTGTAGTTTATGACTGATGTAGTTCACTGTAGAGGGAGCGAGGAGCTGTGTGTGTACAGTGTAGTTTGTGACTGATGTAGTTCACTGTAGAGGGAGCGAGGAGCTGTGTGTGTACAGTGTAGTTTGTGACTGATGTAGTTCACTGTAGAGGGAGTGAGGAGCTGTGTGTGTACAGTGTAGTTTGTGACTGATGTAGTTCACTGTAGAGGGAGAGAGGAGCTGTGTGTGTACAGTCTAGTTTATGACTGATGTAGTTCACTGTAGAGGGAGAGAGGAGCTGTGTGTGTACAGTCTAGTTTATGACTGATGTAGTTCACTGTAGAGGGAGCGAGGAGCTGTGTGAGTACAGTGTAGTTTATGACTGATGTAGTTCACTGTAGAGGGAGCGAGGAACTGTGTGTGTACAGTGTAGTTTATGACTGATGTAGTTCACTGTAGAGGGAGAGAAGAGCTGTGTGTGTACAGTGTAGTTTATGGCTGATGTAGTTCACTGTAGAGGGAGTGAGGAGCTGTGTGTGTACAGTGTAGTTTGTGACTGATGTAGTTCACTGTAGAGGGAGTGAGGGGCTGTGTGTGTACAGTGTAGTTTGTGACTTATGTAGTTCACTGTAGAGGGAGCAAGGAGCTGTGTGTGTACAGTGTAGTTTGTGACTGATGTAGTTCACTGTAGAGGGAGTGAGGGGCTGTGTGTGTACAGTGTAGTTTGTGACTGATGTAGTTGACTGTAGAGGGAGTGAGGAGCTGTGTGTGTACAGTGTAGTTTGTGACTGATGTAGTTGACTGTAGAGGGATCGAGGAGCTGTGTGTGTACAGTGTAGTTTGTGACTGATGTAGATCACTGTAGAGGGAGAGAGGAGCTGTGTGTGTACAGTGTAGTTTATGACTGATGTAGTTCACTGTAGAGGGAGAGAGGAGCTGTGTGTGTACAGTGTAGTTTGTGACCGATGTAGTTCACTGTAGAGGGAGTGAGGAGCTGTGTGTGTACAGTGTAGTTTATGACTGATGTAGTTCACTGTAGCGGGAGAGAGGAGCTGTGTGTGTACAGTGTAGTTTGTGACTGATGTAGTTCACTGTAGAGGGAGTGAGGGGTTGTGTGTGTACAGTGCAGTTTGTGACATATGTAGTTCACTGTAGAGGGAGCAAGGAGCTGTGTGTGTACAGTGTAGTTTATGACTGATGTAGTTCACTGTAGAGGGAGTGAGGAGCTGTGTGTGTACAGTGTAGTTTATGACTGATGTATTTCACTGTAGAGGGAGTGAGGAGCTGTGTGTGTACAGTGTAGTTTATGACTGATGTAGTTCACTGTAGAGGGAACGAGGAGCTGTGTGTGTACAGTGTAGTTTATGACTGATGTAGTTCACTGTAGAGGGAACGAGGAGCTGTGTGTGTACAGTGTAGTTTGTGACTGATGTAGTTCACTGTAGAGGGAGCGAGGAGCTGTGTGTGTACAGTGTAGTCTGTGACTGATGTAGTTCACTGTAGAGGGAGCTGTGTGTGTACAGTGTAGTCTATGACTGATGTAGTTCACTGTAGAGTGAGTGAGGAGCTGTGTGTGTGTACAGTGAAGTTTATAACTGATGTAGTTCACTATAGAGGGAGAGAGGAGCTGTGTGTGTACAGTGTAGTTTGTGACTCATGTAGTTCACTGTAGAGGGAGCGAGGAGCTATGTGAGTACAGTGTAGTTTATGACTGATGTAGTTCACTGTAGAGGGAGAGAGGAGCTGTGTGTGTACAGTGTAGTTTATGACTGATGTAGTTCACTGTAGAGGGAGCGAGGAGCAGTGTGTGTACAGTGTAGTTTGTGACTGATGTAGTTCCCTGTAGAGGCAGTGAGGAGCTGTGTGTGTACAGTGTAGTTTGTGACTGATGTAGTTCCCTGTAGAGGCAGTGAGGAGCTGTGTGTGTACAGTGTAGTTTGTGACTGATGTAGTTCACTGTAGAGGCAGTGAGGAGCTGTGTGTGTACAGTGTAGTTTGTGACTGATGTAGTTCACTGTAGAGGGAGTGAGGAACTGTGTGTGTACAGTGTAGTTTGTGACTGATGTAGTTCACTGTAGAGGGAGTGAGGAGCTGTGTGTGTGTACAGTGTAGTTTATGACTGATGTAGTTCACTGTAGAGGGAGAGAGGAGCTGTGTGTGTACAGTCTAGTTTATGACTGATGTAGTTCACTATAGAGGGAGAGAGGAGCTGTGTGTGTACAGTGTAGTTTGTGACTCATGTAGTTCACTGTAGAGGGAGCGAGGAGCTGTGTGAGTACAGTGTAGTTTATGACTGATGTAGTTCACTGTAGAGGGAGCGAGGAGCTGTGTGTGTACAGTGTAGTTTGTGACTGATGTAGTTCACTGTAGAGGGAGCGAGGAGCTGTGTGTGTACAGTGTAGTTTGTGACTGATGTAGTTCACTGTAGAGGGAGTGAGGAGCTGTGTGTGTACAGTGTAGTTTGTGACTGATGTAGTTCACTGTAGAGGGAGAGAGGAGCTGTGTGTGTACAGTCTAGTTTATGACTGATGTAGTTCACTGTAGAGGGAGAGAGGAGCTGTGTGTGTACAGTCTAGTTTATGACTGATGTAGTTCACTGTAGAGGGAGCGAGGAGCTGTGTGAGTACAGTGTAGTTTATGACTGATGTAGTTCACTGTAGAGGGAGCGAGGAACTGTGTGTGTACAGTGTAGTTTATGACTGATGTAGTTCACTGTAGAGGGAGAGAAGAGCTGTGTGTGTACAGTGTAGTTTATGGCTGATGTAGTTCACTGTAGAGGGAGTGAGGAGCTGTGTGTGTACAGTGTAGTTTGTGACTGATGTAGTTCACTGTAGAGGGAGTGAGGGGCTGTGTGTGTACAGTGTAGTTTGTGACTGATGTAGTTCACTGTAGAGGGAGCAAGGAGCTGTGTGTGTACAGTGTAGTTTGTGACTGATGTAGTTCACTGTAGAGGGAGTGAGGGGCTGTGTGTGTACAGTGTAGTTTGTGACTGATGTAGTTCACTGTAGAGGGAGTGAGGGGCTGTGTGTGTACAGTGTAGTTTGTGACTGATGTAGTTCACTGTAGAGGGAGCAAGGAGCTGTGTGTGTACAGTGTAGTTTGTGACTGATGTAGTTCACTGTAGAGGGAGTGAGGGGCTGTGTGTGTACAGTGTAGTTTGTGACTGATGTAGTTGACTGTAGAGGGAGTGAGGAGCTGTGTGTGTACAGTGTAGTTTGTGACTGATGTAGTTGACTGTAGAGGGATCGAGGAGCTGTGTGTGTACAGTGTAGTTTGTGACTGATGTAGATCACTGTAGAGGGAGAGAGGAGCTGTGTGTGTACAGTGTAGTTTATGACTGATGTAGTTCACTGTAGAGGGAGAGAGGAGCTGTGTGTGTACAGTGTAGTTTGTGACCGATGTAGTTCACTGTAGAGGGAGTGAGGAGCTGTGTGTGTACAGTGTAGTTTATGACTGATGTAGTTCACTGTAGCGGGAGAGAGGAGCTGTGTGTGTACAGTGTAGTTTGTGACTGATGTAGTTCACTGTAGAGGGAGTGAGGGGTTGTGTGTGTACAGTGCAGTTTGTGACATATGTAGTTCACTGTAGAGGGAGCAAGGAGCTGTGTGTGTACAGTGTAGTTTATGACTGATGTAGTTCACTGTAGAGGGAGTGAGGAGCTGTGTGTGTACAGTGTAGTTTATGACTGATGTATTTCACTGTAGAGGGAGTGAGGAGCTGTGTGTGTACAGTGTAGTTTATGACTGATGTAGTTCACTGTAGAGGGAACGAGGAGCTGTGTGTGTACAGTGTAGTTTATGACTGATGTAGTTCACTGTAGAGGGAACGAGGAGCTGTGTGTGTACAGTGTAGTTTGTGACTGATGTAGTTCACTGTAGAGGGAGCGAGGAGCTGTGTGTGTACAGTGTAGTCTGTGACTGATGTAGTTCACTGTAGAGGGAGCTGTGTGTGTACAGTGTAGTCTATGACTGATGTAGTTCACTGTAGAGTGAGTGAGGAGCTGTGTGTGTGTACAGTGAAGTTTATAACTGATGTAGTTCACTATAGAGGGAGAGAGGAGCTGTGTGTGTACAGTGTAGTTTGTGACTCATGTAGTTCACTGTAGAGGGAGCGAGGAGCTATGTGAGTACAGTGTAGTTTATGACTGATGTAGTTCACTGTAGAGGGAGAGAGGAGCTGTGTGTGTACAGTGTAGTTTATGACTGATGTAGTTCACTGTAGAGGGAGCGAGGAGCAGTGTGTGTACAGTGTAGTTTGTGACTGATGTAGTTCCCTGTAGAGGCAGTGAGGAGCTGTGTGTGTACAGTGTAGTTTGTGACTGATGTAGTTCCCTGTAGAGGCAGTGAGGAGCTGTGTGTGTACAGTGTAGTTTGTGACTGATGTAGTTCACTGTAGAGGCAGTGAGGAGCTGTGTGTGTACAGTGTAGTTTGTGACTGATGTAGTTCACTGTAGAGGGAGTGAGGAACTGTGTGTGTACAGTGTAGTTTGTGACTGATGTAGTTCACTGTAGAGGGAGTGAGGAGCTGTGTGTGTGTACAGTGTAGTTTATGACTGATGTAGTTCACTGTAGAGGGAGAGAGGAGCTGTGTGTGTACAGTCTAGTTTATGACTGATGTAGTTCACTATAGAGGGAGAGAGGAGCTGTGTGTGTACAGTGTAGTTTGTGACTCATGTAGTTCACTGTAGAGGGAGCGAGGAGCTGTGTGAGTACAGTGTAGTTTATGACTGATGTAGTTCACTGTAGAGGGAGCGAGGAGCTGTGTGTGTACAGTGTAGTTTGTGACTGATGTAGTTCACTGTAGAGGGAGCGAGGAGCTGTGTGTGTACAGTGTAGTTTGTGACTGATGTAGTTCACTGTAGAGGGAGTGAGGAGCTGTGTGTGTACAGTGTAGTTTGTGACTGATGTAGTTCACTGTAGAGGGAGAGAGGAGCTGTGTGTGTACAGTCTAGTTTATGACTGATGTAGTTCACTGTAGAGGGAGAGAGGAGCTGTGTGTGTACAGTCTAGTTTATGACTGATGTAGTTCACTGTAGAGGGAGCGAGGAGCTGTGTGAGTACAGTGTAGTTTATGACTGATGTAGTTCACTGTAGAGGGAGCGAGGAACTGTGTGTGTACAGTGTAGTTTATGACTGATGTAGTTCACTGTAGAGGGAGAGAAGAGCTGTGTGTGTACAGTGTAGTTTATGGCTGATGTAGTTCACTGTAGAGGGAGTGAGGAGCTGTGTGTGTACAGTGTAGTTTGTGACTGATGTAGTTCACTGTAGAGGGAGTGAGGGGCTGTGTGTGTACAGTGTAGTTTGTGACTGATGTAGTTCACTGTAGAGGGAGCAAGGAGCTGTGTGTGTACAGTGTAGTTTGTGACTGATGTAGTTCACTGTAGAGGGAGTGAGGGGCTGTGTGTGTACAGTGTAGTTTGTGACTGATGTAGTTGACTGTAGAGGGAGTGAGGAGCTGTGTGTGTACAGTGTAGTTTGTGACTGATGTAGTTGACTGTAGAGGGATCGAGGAGCTGTGTGTGTACAGTGTAGTTTGTGACTGATGTAGATCACTGTAGAGGGAGAGAGGAGCTGTGTGTGTACAGTGTAGTTTATGACTGATGTAGTTCACTGTAGAGGGAGAGAGGAGCTGTGTGTGTACAGTGTAGTTTGTGACCGATGTAGTTCACTGTAGAGGGAGTGAGGAGCTGTGTGTGTACAGTGTAGTTTATGACTGATGTAGTTCACTGTAGCGGGAGAGAGGAGCTGTGTGTGTACAGTGTAGTTTGTGACTGATGTAGTTCACTGTAGAGGGAGTGAGGGGTTGTGTGTGTACAGTGCAGTTTGTGACATATGTAGTTCACTGTAGAGGGAGCAAGGAGCTGTGTGTGTACAGTGTAGTTTATGACTGATGTAGTTCACTGTAGAGGGAGTGAGGAGCTGTGTGTGTACAGTGTAGTTTATGACTGATGTATTTCACTGTAGAGGGAGTGAGGAGCTGTGTGTGTACAGTGTAGTTTATGACTGATGTAGTTCACTGTAGAGGGAACGAGGAGCTGTGTGTGTACAGTGTAGTTTATGACTGATGTAGTTCACTGTAGAGGGAACGAGGAGCTGTGTGTGTACAGTGTAGTTTGTGACTGATGTAGTTCACTGTAGAGGGAGCGAGGAGCTGTGTGTGTACAGTGTAGTCTGTGACTGATGTGGTTCACTGTAGAGGGAGCTGTGTGTGTACAGTGTAGTCTATGACTGATGTAGTTCACTGTAGAGTGAGTGAGGAGCTGTGTGTGTGTACAGTGAAGTTTATAACTGATGTAGTTCACTATAGAGGGAGAGAGGAGCTGTGTGTGTACAGTGTAGTTTGTGACTCATGTAGTTCACTGTAGAGGGAGCGAGGAGCTATGTGAGTACAGTGTAGTTTATGACTGATGTAGTTCACTGTAGAGGGAGAGAGGAGCTGTGTGTGTACAGTGTAGTTTATGACTGATGTAGTTCACTGTAGAGGGAGCGAGGAGCAGTGTGTGTACAGTGTAGTTTGTGACTGATGTAGTTCCCTGTAGAGGCAGTGAGGAGCTGTGTGTGTACAGTGTAGTTTGTGACTGATGTAGTTCCCTGTAGAGGCAGTGAGGAGCTGTGTGTGTACAGTGTAGTTTGTGACTGATGTAGTTCACTGTAGAGGCAGTGAGGAGCTGTGTGTGTACAGTGTAGTTTGTGACTGATGTAGTTCACTGTAGAGGGAGTGAGGAACTGTGTGTGTACAGTGTAGTTTGTGACTGATGTAGTTCACTGTAGAGGGAGTGAGGAACTGTGTGTGTACAGTGTAGTTTGTGACTGATGTAGTTCACTGTAGAGGGAGTGAGGGGCTGTGTGTGTACAGTGTAGTTTGTGACTGATGTAGTTCACTGTAGAGGGAGCGAGGAGCTGTGTGTGTACAGTGTAGTTTGTGACTGATGTAGCTCCCTGTAGAGGGAGTGAGGGGCTGTGTGTGTACAGTGTAGTTTGTGACTGATGTAGTTCACTGTAGAGGGAGCGAGGAGCTGTGTGAGTACAGTGTAGTTTATGACTGATGTAGTTCACTGTAGAGGGAGCGAGGAACTGTGTGTGTACAGTGTAGTTTATGACTGATGTAGTTCACTGTAGAGGGAGCGAGGAGCTGTGTGTGTACAGTGTAGTTCATGACTGATGTAGTTCACTGTAGAGGGAGCGAGGAGCTGTGTGTGTACAGTGTAGTTTATGACTGATGTAGTTCACTGTAGAGGGAGTGAGGAGCTGTGTGTGTACAGTGTAGTTTATGACTGATGTATTTCACTGTAGAGGGAGTGAGGAGCTGTGTGTG
This sequence comes from Hoplias malabaricus, assembly GCF_029633855.1. Classification (NCBI taxonomy): domain Eukaryota; kingdom Metazoa; phylum Chordata; class Actinopteri; order Characiformes; family Erythrinidae; genus Hoplias; species Hoplias malabaricus. The sequence continues at coordinate 28,680,499 of NC_089819.1, forward strand.
TACAGTGTAGTTTATGACTGATGTAGTTCACTGTAGAGGGAACGAGCAGCTGTGTGTGTACAGTGTAGTTTGTGACTGATGTAGTTCACTGTAGAGGGAGCGAGGAGCTGTGTGTGTACAGTGTAGTCTGTGACTGATGTAGTTCACTGTAGAGGGAGCTGTGTGTGTACAGTGTAGTCTATGACTGATGTAGTTCACTGTAGAGTGAGTGAGGAGCTGTGTGTGTGTACAGTGAAGTTTATAACTGATCTAGTTCACTATAGAGGGAGAGAGGAGCTGTGTGTGTACAGTGTAGTTTGTGACTCATGTAGTTCACTGTAGAGGGAGCGAGGAGCTATGTGAGTACAGTGTAGTTTATGACTGATGTAGTTCACTGTAGAGGGAGAGAGGAGCTGTGTGTGTACAGTGTAGTTTATGACTGATGTAGTTCACTGTAGAGGGAGCGAGGAGCAGTGTGTGTACAGTGTAGTTTGTGACTGATGTAGTTCCCTGTAGAGGCAGTGAGGAGCTGTGTGTGTACAGTGTAGTTTGTGACTGATGTAGTTCACTGTAGAGGCAGTGAGGAGCTGTGTGTGTACAGTGTAGTTTGTGACTGATGTAGTTCACTGTAGAGGCAGTGAGGAGCTGTGTGTGTACAGTATAGTTTGTGACTGATGTAGTTCACTGTAGAGGGAGTGAGGAACTGTGTGTGTACAGTGTAGTTTGTGACTGATGTAGTTCACTGTAGAGGGAGTGAGGAACTGTGTGTGTACAGTGTAGTTTGTGACTGATATAGTTCACTGTAGAGGGAGTGAGGGGCTGTGTGTGTACAGTGTAGTTTGTGACTGATGTAGTTCACTGTAGAGGGAGCGAGGAGCTGTGTGTGTACAGTGTAGTTTGTGACTGATGTAGTTCCCTGTAGAGGGAGTGAGGGGCTGTGTGTGTACAGTGTAGTTTGTGACTGATGTAGTTCACTGTAGAGGGAGCGAGGAGCTGTGTGTGTACAGTATAGTTTGTGACTGATGTAGTTCACTGTAGAGGGAGTGAGGAACTGTGTGTGTACAGTGTAGTTTGTGACTGATGTAGTTCACTGTAGAGGGAGTGAGGAACTGTGTGTGTACAGTGTAGTTTGTGACTGATATAGTTCACTGTAGAGGGAGTGAGGAGCTGTGTGTGTACAGTGTAGTTTATGACTGATGTATTTCACTGTAGAGGGAGTGAGGAGCTGTGTGTGTACAGTGTAGTTTATGACTGATGTAGTTCACTGTAGAGGGAACGAGGAGCTGTGTGTGTACAGTGTAGTTTGTGACTGATGTAGTTCACTGTAGAGGGAGCGAGGAGCTGTGTGTGTACAGTGTAGTCTGTGACTGATGTAGTTCACTGTAGAGGGAGCTGTGTGTGTACAGTGTAGTCTATGACTGATGTAGTTCACTGTAGAGTGAGTGAGGAGCTGTGTGTGTGTACAGTGAAGTTTATAACTGATGTAGTTCACTATAGAGGGAGAGAGGAGCTGTGTGTGTACAGTGTAGTTTGTGACTCATGTAGTTCACTGTAGAGGGAGCGAGGAGCTATGTGAGTACAGTGTAGTTTATGACTGATGTAGTTCACTGTAGAGGGAGAGAGGAGCTGTGTGTGTACAGTGTAGTTTATGACTGATGTAGTTCACTGTAGAGGGAGCGAGGAGCAGTGTGTGTACAGTGTAGTTTGTGACTGATGTAGTTCCCTGTAGAGGCAGTGAGGAGCTGTGTGTGTACAGTGTAGTTTGTGACTGATGTAGTTCCCTGTAGAGGCAGTGAGGAGCTGTGTGTGTACAGTGTAGTTTGTGACTGATGTAGTTCACTGTAGAGGCAGTGAGGAGCTGTGTGTGTACAGTGTAGTTTGTGACTGATGTAGTTCACTGTAGAGGGAGTGAGGGGCTGTGTGTGTACAGTGTAGTTTGTGACTGATGTAGTTCCCTGTAGAGGCAGTGAGGAGCTGTGTGTGTACAGTGTAGTTTGTGACTGATGTAGTTCACTGTAGAGGGAGCAAGGAGCTGTGTGTGTACAGTGTAGTTTGTGACTGATGTAGTTCACTGTAGAGGGAGTGAGGGGCTGTGTGTGTACAGTGTAGTTTGTGACTGATGTAGTTGACTGTAGAGGGAGTGAGGAGCTGTGTGTGTACAGTGTAGTTTGTGACTGATGTAGTTGACTGTAGAGGGATCGAGGAGCTGTGTGTGTACAGTGTAGTTTGTGACTGATGTAGATCACTGTAGAGGGAGAGAGGAGCTGTGTGTGTACAGTGTAGTTTATGACTGATGTAGTTCACTGTAGAGGGAGAGAGGAGCTGTGTGTGTACAGTGTAGTTTGTGACCGATGTAGTTCACTGTAGAGGGAGTGAGGAGCTGTGTGTGTACAGTGTAGTTTATGACTGATGTAGTTCACTGTAGCGGGAGAGAGGAGCTGTGTGTGTACAGTGTAGTTTGTGACTGATGTAGTTCACTGTAGAGGGAGTGAGGGGTTGTGTGTGTACAGTGCAGTTTGTGACATATGTAGTTCACTGTAGAGGGAGCAAGGAGCTGTGTGTGTACAGTGTAGTTTATGACTGATGTAGTTCACTGTAGAGGGAGTGAGGAGCTGTGTGTGTACAGTGTAGTTTATGACTGATGTATTTCACTGTAGAGGGAGTGAGGAGCTGTGTGTGTACAGTGTAGTTTATGACTGATGTAGTTCACTGTAGAGGGAACGAGGAGCTGTGTGTGTACAGTGTAGTTTATGACTGATGTAGTTCACTGTAGAGGGAACGAGGAGCTGTGTGTGTACAGTGTAGTTTGTGACTGATGTAGTTCACTGTAGAGGGAGCGAGGAGCTGTGTGTGTACAGTGTAGTCTGTGACTGATGTAGTTCACTGTAGAGGGAGAGAGGAGCTGTGTGTGTACAGTGTAGTTTATGACTGATGTAGTTCACTGTAGAGGGAGCGAGGAGCAGTGTGTGTACAGTGTAGTTTGTGACTGATGTAGTTCCCTGTAGAGGCAGTGAGGAGCTGTGTGTGTACAGTGTAGTTTGTGACTGATGTAGTTCACTGTAGAGGGAGTGAGGAACTGTGTGTGTACAGTGTAGTTTGTGACTGATATAGTTCACTGTAGAGGGAGTGAGGGGCTGTGTGTGTACAGTGTAGTTTGTGACTGATGTAGTTCACTGTAGAGGGAGCGAGGAGCTGTGTGTGTACAGTGTAGTTTGTGACTGATGTAGTTCCCTGTAGAGGGAGTGAGGGGCTGTGTGTGTACAGTGTAGTTTGTGACTGATGTAGTTCACTGTAGAGGGAGCGAGGAGCTGTGTGAGTACAGTGTAGTTTATGACTGATGTAGTTCACTGTAGAGGGAGCGAGGAACTGTGTGTGTACAGTGTAGTTTATGACTGATGTAGTTCACTGTAGAGGGAGCGAGGAGCTGTGTGTGTACAGTGTAGTTTATGACTGATGTAGTTAACTGTAGAGGGAGTGAGGAGCTGTGTGTGTACAGTGTAGTTTATGACTGATGTAGTTCACTGTAGAGGGAGTGAGGAGCTGTGTGTGTACAGTGTAGTTTATGACTGATGTAGTTCACTGTAGAGGGAACGAGGAGCTGTGTGTGTACAGTGTAGTTTGTGACTGATGTAGTTCACTGTAGAGGGAGCGAGGAGCTGTGTGTGTACAGTGTAGTCTGTGACTGATGTAGTTCACTGTAGAGGGAGCTGTGTGTGTACAGTGTAGTCTATGACTGATGTAGTTCACTGTAGAGTGAGTGAGGAGCTGTGTGTGTGTACAGTGAAGTTTATAACTGATGTAGTTCACTATAGAGGGAGAGAGGAGCTGTGTGTGTACAGTGTAGTTTGTGACTCATGTAGTTCACTGTAGAGGGAGCGAGGAGCTATGTGAGTACAGTGTAGTTTATGACTGATGTAGTTCACTGTAGAGGGAGAGAGGAGCTGTGTGTGTACAGTGTAGTTTATGACTGATGTAGTTCACTGTAGATGGAGCGAGGAGCAGTGTGTGTACAGTGTAGTTTGTGACTGATGTAGTTCACTGTAGAGGTAGCGAGGAGCTGTGTGTGTACAGTGTAGTTTATGACTGATGTAGTTCACTGTAGAGGGAGTGAGGAGCTGTGTGTGTACAGTGTAGTTTATGACTGATGTAGTTCACTGTAGAGGGAGCGAGGAG